>NC_044497.1:24557500-24755000 GCF_902362185.1 Chanos chanos | reverse complement strand
GACAGTGATTTTATGCAGATATTGAGAGACAACAAACAGGTAGATGTGACTTTTTCAGTTTCAGCACATACATGTTGATTGTGGTATCTTCACAAATATCAAAAAACATATCTCAAGCCGGACAGACGGCACCACCCCTCCCTTGTTTTTAAGTACATTTTTATGCATGAAGACACCGAGTGAGATGGATCAGACCTGTGTGTTACTGGATAAAATGGAGACTTATAATAACGGTAAAGCATTGTATACACACACACACACACACACACACACACACACAGACACACAATATTGTTGCTGTGTTGATGAGAAACTAATTAAGAGAATGGTCAGAGAGGCAAGCCATGTTTTACTTCATATGATGTAGTTTCAGTCAGCAGACAGGACCAGAGGGGGTGCTAGGGGGATATCATGTAATTTTGCAGCACAGTCAGAGAACAATACAGCAGGTAATACCCTACCACAACACACACAAACACACACACACACTCACTCATACACTCCACACACACACACTCTCTGTAACACTCTACAGACAGACACACACACACACACACACACACACACACACACACACACACAACCTCAATTCCCTTGTCACTCTGACTGAGTTGACATCATCTCCCTGTGGTGTACATTCGACAGTCACGTAGAGTGAGTGATCTCCCTGAAGACCACTTTTGGCTTCCCTTTATCAACTTAGCCTGGGTGTGGGGGGGTTAAGAGAGGATGCAGTTCATGTATTTCAGCGTGGAGTCCAGCTAGTGCTGTAGAGAGTGAGTCTACATAATGACCAGGCTGAAATACAGAACATTACAGATGAACCTTGAGAGAGCTGAACAGGGTAAAATTGGTTTTCCTCTAATAGCAGAGATTTTGCAATAAATTCACTTTACCCTCAGGTCTGCATCCTGAAAAGCTGCACTTAGACTCAGTGCAAAACAAAAGGTTTGTTTAAGTATTACAGAAGGAGCGCCTATTATGTTTAGGTTCGTGCTCTTCCTATTGTTCTATTCTGAGTGCCTTATGTTCAGTGTGTGCAGAATTGTTATCAGACAACCTTTTTATTCAGCCCACTTTGATGGACTGTCTACACAGGGTGAAGCAGCAGCTTGAGCTAAGTGTGAGTTAAGTGTGAGTTGAGTTAAGTGTGTCCAGAGTGTGGAACGGAGTCAGTGTAGGTTTTGGCCTGCTGGTGCCTGTGAAAGCTAAGTATTCGAAAAGGGTCTCATTTCTGTCTGATACCTCAAAGGGTCATTGTGTTTGTTCCATTTCAAACTCATTTGGATTCATTATCACATATACAGCTTTTTCCAGAAATATATCTTAGACTGAAATTTACACTTTGCTCTCTGAGTTTTAAACACAGCTATGACCATTGTTTGTTCTGCCTTGGATTTGATCATGTATTTGTGTGATTTGCCGGCCTCAATTTACAACACATGAATTGTTTCCCCACCACTGAAATGGTGCAGGTTACAGAATGAGCACCATCAAAACACTTCCACCAGATCTCACTGAAATGAAAGAGGGATGAATAAAAAAATGCAAAATATAATTGAAAAATGAAAGAATGCACATCCTGGATCACCAATGGGAGAAAAATTACATCCTTTTCAGCTTGATTTTATTCATTTTAACAGGAGAAAAAGCCTTACAAATGTAAAAATGCCTTGCATGACTGAGCAGAAAAAGATCCTAAGCTTAGTCCGCTGTAATCTTCCACTCCATGACTGCAGCCCGTGGGGCAAAGGATCGTGTATGTGTATGTTAGACATTTAAAGCAGATTCAAGGACATTTCCATGACATGTCAAGGTCAGCACCTGAGGATGGACATCAGCTTCAGAATGCTGAGGCACATACATCTCCTTCACTCTCCTCCACCACTCCCTCAAAAGCCATCACTGGTCTTTCACAGACATTGCCATGGCCTCATCAATCATTTTATATAAATTTGGCATGTTTATGTTCACCGACTCATTGCTAAATCTTAGTGCATGCTTGTTAATTTAACAAACCCCAAGGTAACTGTAACAAAATATCAGTTTCCATTTTTATGTATTATATGAATTATCAGATGTGCAGACCTAATGAACTGATCTCATGTTTCATACATTTATATTTAAATTCAAGCGGAGAGTGAGGGTCAAGGAAAAGTCAAGTAATTTGATTTAATTAATGCATGTCAGACACTGGCGTGGAAGCTCTCCATACCTTTTGATTTTTCAGTGCTGGATCTGTCTGAAGGATAACGCAAATCAATGGAGAACAATCTGAATATTCCACTTACTGATTTGTCCTTTCCCCACATCCAACCCTGCTGCACCCAAAAAGAAAAATCCCATAGATTTACTCTTTCTCTGGTGGTTCAAGGTTGTGCCTGCCTATAAATAATAAGGAAATTGTTTTCCTGAATTATACAGGATAGGGGACAGCTTACATCAGATTTGGGAATTGCTGAGGACCCTTTGGAGTCCTATTCATATTTCTAATTAACCATATGTCAACACTCCAACACTTCAACAGGACAGAAGCTCAAGGATGAAGCCCTCTTCTTCTCTGGGACTGGGCTTTGTGGAAGGGGAGAGAGAGAGGGAGAGAGAGAGAGAGAGAGAGAGAGAGAGAGAGAGAGAGAGAATCTCAATCAAAATCCACTCGGACTTTCAAAGACACCTCTGAAGGACCTCGGGAGATTTCAGATCTCTCGGAATCAGCCAGTTCTCTGAAACGCATAATGTGCCGGCATTCCTCGAATGGAAAGAAATGAAATGAAATGAAAGAAGAGAAAGGCAGAGGACAGATTTAAGTCAGGACCAATTTGAGAGGGTAGATGGAAAAAAGGGGAGAATGGCAGATGACAGATTTAAGTTGGGACTAATCTAATTTGAGAGGGTAGATGACACAGAGGAATTTAGGGGAAAGGAGGCCATGGTAGAAGTGAGTTGTTGAAAGTTTTGCTGCACTACTTTAAAAAAAAAAAGCTTTAATTTTGCTGTCATGATTGTTTTTTGCTGTCATGGTTGTTTTTCTCCACACAGACTTTTGAACAAACACTTATCCTGGCGCGATTAGAGGATCGGTTATTTAGCAGCTCACAAACAAGCTGATGGAAAGCACTCCTGTTATTACCCTAATCAGATAGGAAAGCTCAAGTGTAAGTCTGATGGCTATCCAGATTATGATGGCACTTCAACAAACAAAGGCCAACTCAATTCAGCTTACAGCTCCATCAGAGAGGGTCGGCAGAGGTGTGCCTATGACTGGGCTAGCGGCCAGAGAGGACTCACTCACCCAAATAAACATGTGGTGGACTCATGCCTATCGAACAGAAAGCCTATAGTAATGCAGAGGTCTCTGACAGAACTCTCTAGCTTGATTCTTATGGCTCTCTCTCTTTTTTCAGTGATGTCAAAAGTTTCTCATGGGCCTCCTAGAACTTTTTTTTTTAATGGCAGCCAAGACAAGCCTGAGCCTGTTCCTTGGTGTGTCCAATTCTTTTGATTAAGCTGTGGTCAGCAGAAATCCAGTGGTCTGATCCAGTCAAATCCCCTAGAATTGATCTGCTGTCCTTCAAATTCCTGAGCAATGCCCCACTTGCATTTCATTTCATTGCACTACTTACAAGGACTTTCCACTTTCCGTCCCTCCTCCATTCCTCTTCCAATGTTTGGTGTGATTTCCAAAGCTATTTTACAAGTGGCATTTTTGTTTGACCAATTTTGTCATTTAACACCTGTGACACAAAAAGTATATTGCACACCCTCCCAAAATGAAGTTCTAGACATTCTCCCAGGTTTGGGATTACTGAATTTACTGTGTAAAAATAAGACATTCTTCAACAGGCAACCAGAGGACAGGGTTACTTGAGTTTGAAAATTACAGGGCATCCTCAACTGTCCAAGAAAGAACAGCATCCACATCCCATTTTTGTTTCAGCTCGTCCTTCCTACCTGATTAACATGCAGACCGCATTTCTAAACATTGTACCCCTTCACCTCTGCCCTGTGTATAATGGAGGGAGCGTCTGCCCCATGATTTTGCCTTGTACATCTCTCTATTTTCTAATTATGGTCTACCCATCCTCCTTGGCCTTTGCCATGCTGGATGGCTGTAATCTGCATGTGATAGTCCTCTGTTATGGTCAGGAGCACACTCCAAACTGAATTCAATCCACAATACCATTATGTGTGAAAGAGGCACAGCGAGATAGCGCTCCTTTGTAGAACCACTGCATCTGGCTCAGAGGTACAATGCAGCATCAATGTTTTGATGCAAAACAAACTGAAATGTTTTAAGCTCGTAAACAAATGCAGAAATGGGAGGGTGGGGTGTGGTCTGCTTTGTAGGGGTTTCAGGAAAATGAATATGTTTGTTATATTCTTTTACTCATCTCTCACTGGTGTGTGATCATACGACGTGTGAGCATCCCACAAAAACACATGCTTCTTATCTTGTACTTCATTTCATGCCTGGCCGCAGATTACCTTGTAGACAAAAACAATCCTCTGGAAGAGAATGAATTATTCTAAGGACCCAACATTTACATGTTGGAATGACCCCTGAGGTCACATCATGCTGTCATATTCAATGCTGGATTTCCTTATGTAAATCATTTATAGATCATTTCTAATTTAGATGTCAGAGCACGAATGAAAAAGGATTTTTGACAGTTGAAATTTTGGGATGACCCAATCAAATATTCATGAATTACCAGTTGTCTAAATAACTGAGTGAAAGATGTGGACACAAAAGTAAATTGTTTCACATTTTGATCAAAGGAATCAAACATTGTTGTAATGGACTGTGTGTGGGTTGAATCAGTATCTAATTTGACCTAGTTGATGTTCCTATGTGAAAAAAAGTTGCACAGAATTCATGTAAGACTTATTTAAAGTATCAGTAACAGTTGCAATGTTACAGTTACTCATAAGAGAGTGCTGTTTCCCATTGTACTCACTACAACCCTTACAGGGAATTACATCGGTTTTCACACCCTGCACTTGTTCTGGTCACATGCACCTTGAGATTCATTCACAAGGTCAACGATAAGAGCAACTAGTTTTCAGGCCCACCGCCATTTAATGGTGAATGCCACCATTTAAGGGTGAATGTATGAATTATATGAGTCATATTCTATGTGTACAAATATTTTTTTTGTTTCTGATGTGATGTGCTTTGAGCATCACGAATATGGCATGAATATGATTTTGGGTTCAACTCTCAAGCACAATGGATCAATGCCGGCGTGCCACTAAGCGTGCCACTAAGCACAGTACTTTGCTCCAAGGTCACTTCAGAGGTTTGTGACTTCCGTAATGGAAAATAGGAAGAGTACCCCGTTCCGGATAACAGTGCCACTCAAGTGAGTTAATGAACACATGCTTAAAAAATTATACAGTGTCACTGTTTCATATTCTAATTGTCAACATCTGTATGTATTCAGAGCTGAAGGGTGGTTAAAAGAGCTATTTATTTAACTCAAGGAAAGTTAATCAATGTTCAACTCTGAGGCAGTGTTAATTTTACTTTGGTGAGAGTGGGTTATATGATCACTGAGAAAGAGTTTAAAATGTGTGTTCAAATAAAGACTGCAAAAACTGTAATATTCATTTTCACAGCTTTGCTAAGTATGGTGTGGTATAAACAAATTTCACAAATGAATTTTCAATTAGATGCTTGCCAGTGTTAGTTGTATATATGTAATAATCTGAGAAGTATATAATTTGAGATTCTTTCTTTCATCTATGTTCATCTTAATTGGATGTAATCCAATATATTAAACCATATTTAACATCAGGACGTGCCTAAAGGTCATTCAATCAATTCTTTCTTTTTGTTCTGTATGGTTCCCTAAGGGCTGTTGTTTTGCAAATGGCCTAAACTGAATCTTCAGCCAAAATGACAGAGATGGAGTTTTACAACAACTATAACTGCTGCTGGAAAACATCTCAACCCAATCACAAAAACACAAAAAAACGGGCTCTTTTCCCTCTTCCACTGGCACTAAGGGGTCACCAACTCTCTCTCTCTCTTTTTCCTACTATGTCCCCCCAGCAGTTTGACATAGTTCTTTATTTAACTGTGACTACTTCATTTCTCGTTCGGGGCTGGGGGGCGAGGGGGAGCACGCTCATATCCTCAGGGAAGTGTTAATGGCACTCTGAAGGAAAACACAGGACACCCTCCCAGCACAGCTGATACCAGGAAATTGAAATAATGTCTGCAATGATAACTCTCACTTGGAGCAGATGTACTCTACACACTATGAAACACAGAGTGTCTGTTTCCACAGCATGAAGCGGAACAGAGAGGATGATTAACTGCCAAACGCAACAACGTCTCATTTGCATAACGCTAATGTGAAACGTATTATATATGATATACTGAATCTGTATCAATTCATCATTCACATGTGTTGTTACATGAGAAATACAGCTTGCATTACAACATGAAAACGATTGTGTGCTGAAGCCCACTTCAAAACTGGATGATACTTTGAGTAAGTGCTGATTTTTACAGCTGGAGGGGGAAAGAGACATCCTGAAGTATCTGCACAGGCTTCTTTGCACGGTTCAACTTGAATCCAGCTGTGGATAGTCTCATATTCCTACTCAAGGCAAATGAGCATTACAGAGTCGGATTGTTTACCTCATATTGGGTTATTCACCTGGATGGCATTTTACTTGTACGGTAAACACTGGAAACACTGTAACTCATTGGTGTGGAGAAAAATTGGCCTTAAGACTTTAACAAATGAGATTGAACAAACATTAGTACTCTGATGTTCTGATATTCCTGTTCATCACAAGGAGACTTTCATTCTGCAAAGTGCAAACACTTGCATCTCTTAGTTTCTCATCAGAGTGGATATGGAGGAAAGGCTGAATGAGCTCCAGGCACTTGGTGGGAAATGGTCTGGTTCTGATAGTAGCACATCAGTGAGTGCTTATGATCTGTAACAGGCTGTAGTTCTGTCAGTAATGTGTTTCTTCTGCGTCTTAAAACCTCAGTAGTTTCTTGTAAGCATTGCATAAGTTTCTCTCTTGGGGAAGCTTAGCCCTTCAGCGCGACAGGTTTCAAATTCCCCACAGAGATGGGATCATGTGGAGAAAAACCAACAGTCCGGCCCTCCGGGTTGTGAAGGTTGTCTTACCGACGGCAGAGAGATTGTTGTTTTTCCCCGGGAGCTGTCTGGCTATAGGCACAAGCATGTTATGAGGAACTGGGCACAATCAAAGATCACACATCCAGTAAACAACCTCTACAGCAACACAGAGGAGAAAAAATGTATTCTCAACAGCCTTTGAGCTCTCTGATAGAGGAGAGGGGAAAATGCTGGTATTATGTGTTCCAGCCTCAATAATATTCTTAGGTGCTTTCAGAACAAAGATCTGTCTGCTACAGACTGTGTTTGTGTTGCATGGTACTTATGGTACACCTGCCCTGTCTGTCTTCCACCAATCAGAATCCAGAGACAGGTCCTCAGAAGTCTAACTTGGAATGCTTACCTAGAATGCTGACCTGTGTAACATACACATGTAATAGGATTAAATAATTTATATCGATACAACAGCCATTCGTAGTTCTAATCTTCAAAACAGTTCAGAAAATCATCTTGTCTGTGTGTGTGACCTCACAAGAGTAAATACCATTAAACAGTGAAGGGTAATAAAAGCCATCTGTACGACCTCTCTCAAAGCGGTATTCTTCGCTTAATGCAAGCCGCAATCCTTTATTTATTCATAGGAGTGGATTCATATTCAATGCAGCAACACGGTGAGGGTGGGGGACGGGAGGGGGGGTGGGGGTTTGGGGCCCTGTGTTGCAGGGACAAGGAGATCCCACCCAGACAATCAGTGAAATCAGGAATGGCCCAACAGTCGAGTGTATTGATCATCAAAATTTAAAGTGTTAAACACACACATACACACATCCCTGGAAGAAGCACAGGCCTGTCCCCATTTGAATTCATTCTGTAGTTTTTCTTTTCACTTCACAAAGCTGTTTGGTATTCCAACCACTCCTCTTCTGCTTTTGTCTGTGGTGCGTTTTTAATGAAAAATAGGTTCCATACGGAAACCTAATACTTTATGCTCCTCAGTCCTCCACATGATTCTGCTGTGAAGAGTGGTTTCGTATTTAACCTCTGGGCTTATCTGCCTCTGCTGGTCAGGATGAGCTCCAGCTTTGATTGAGCCAGAACCTTGCAAAGGAATTACAGGGTAAAATGAGGACAGCTCCTTCGACTACTCGCGTTCCGACTGAAAACCGCGTGTGCGCAGATCGGCCATTAAGTCTCTGTCAAGTGCAGCATGTGTGGTCAAATTGGACGGACTGGTTCCTGCATTCTTCTTCCCCTGTCAGTGCTTTGTCCCCTCACTCCCTCCATTCCCACGCACATGCTCAAGCGCCATAGTAACAATTATCCCGTTGTCAGAGAGACACATAGTAATCATGTAAATTAGCCACTGCTGACGGACTTGTTTATTTATTTATTTATTTATTTTGTTCAGTTGCCTCAGCGGAACTAGCAGCACCTCTGCAACCGGGTATTATCCCTCACACGGCCCAGCTGGCTGCAGGCCAAGCCCTGATCTTATTGGGCAGTCTTGGGTCTATAAAAGAGAGAGTAGGTGGATACCCATGAATTATTAAAAGCTTATTCTTTAAGAGGGTGGGAAAAGAAGGGGTTGGATCATGGCTGTCAAGTTATTTTTGATGTTCCCTCTCCTCACCTGCAATGCGCCTTGTTTGAGTTTTTGTGTGTGTGTGTGTGTGTGTGTGTGTGTGCGCGTGCATGTGTGTGTGTGTGTGTGTGTGTGTGTGTAATAGATGCATAGCAATGACAGGTCTGATTCCTAATGAACAATCTGGATGTGAATGTCTTCTGCCAGCAAGAAGGCGGGCATAATCAAATTTACAACGGGACAGGCAGAATGAGAGATGATGTAATAACATCTTAGGCAATGTCTCTCTCCCAGAGCTCACCTGTAATTAACAATCCTTTATTGCTTTCTGGAGCGTTTTTGGCTTTCCAACAAATGGATGGGCGGGGGTGGGGTGGCTGGACATGTTTTTTCACCTTCGTTAATGTTGCAGAGTTGCAGAGGTGAGAAATGCCATTTCTCTGGTGTTAACTACTAATGTGATTGTGAAGGACTCCTCCAACCATCAAGCAGGGCAGAGCCATGTCATCTCAGAACACAGCGAATATTACAGGTTTGTATTAACAGAATGAAGCTGCATCCAGTTTTTTTGACATTCCCAGGGTGCAGTGACATTTGCAAAACATGTTAATTTGATTTTTTTTTTATCTTTAGTGATTCTAAGAGTGTCCTTTGAAATAATGTTTCCATAATTTTTGGCTCTACTAACTGATAAAGAACCAACACAAGTTTTTGAAAGTATTTCTTTTTGGTCAAGTATTCCTTTTTGGTCACTCTTGTAAATGGGAGGTGATCACAGAGGAGTTAGGTATGATCATCTCTACTTTACCATTATCACTACCCACTCAGTTGTCAGGTCACATGACCACAGAACGCTCAGAGCTCAGTATGTTCTCACAGCCTCTGGTTCTCTATTACCACTTTAAAGTTGGCTTTATTCGTAAACCTTGCCTAGGCCATACTGTTTTAGTGAAAATTGTCTAATGAAATACTGTAACTTAGAGAAGCAGATGCTGCAGGTGGGCTTGTTTACAGACGCAACCTTAGAAGTAAAGAGAGGGTAAAAATGACTTCACTCAGCACTGGTAAACACTGAGAATCACAGTGTGGACTTTCTGCTCTGCCTAGAGGAGGTTGCTGAGACAAACATAGTGGAATGCTACATTTTTAGCAACACTTCAAAGAAATGAACGGTAGATTCACTTTGAATTCTTACTGAAAAATGCATGTGACTTTCATTGGATTCCCACTGGAAACTGTGTCCGATTCAGATTAGATTATCACTGGGAATCATGTCTCATTTGCATTCCCTGCTTATCACCGAGAAACAACACATTGTCCAAAGGGTACACCTTAACATCTGTTTTTGCAACCATTCTAAACAGACTGTACAAAAAACTCCTCGATTCCCAGCGTTCTGTAGAAGACATGAGCACAAAGAAAACTATCTTGCAGACCAACCCGGCAGAGCAGTTTGACATTTTCCCCATGCATCAGGCGCACAATGATCTGAGAGATGCCTGGGCCACCCTCACTCAATCTCTCCCCAGTAGTGAGGGGGGAAAGAGGGGGTTTCTGTTTAGCCTTTATCTGGCACAAGTGATTCATAGTGATGGCTTGATAACATGCCATGGCATTTTGTGCCCCTACAGCTTCAGCTGCAGACAGAGGCGATGCGCTCCCCTCCCTTCAATTCCATCCCTGAGTCTAATGCAGACTGACACAGGATTATTGTCTGCGTTCGCATGACATGGGTCCCCACAAATAAAAATCCATCTTTCACAGCAACGTTTCTGCATGACGGACACAGCGGTGGCCAAAAATACCAGTGTTCTATTGGCGGTCTTATGTCTTGCGTTGCAAATAGAAAACGATTTTGACTCTGCACTAAAAACTAAACTAAAAAAAGAAGCTTCAAAATAACAACAGCAACAACAACAACAACAACAAAAACATTAAGCGTGAAGCGAAAAATTCTGAGTCATTTGCCCCCCCCCCCTCCCAACCCAACATCGCTGACATTTTAATACAATGTCTTAGGAGTAGATATAAGTGAATGTTGTGACATTGTTTATGTCTATTGCCCATAGCTGCACCATTGTGTAGCCATGATGACTACAATATTTCAAATACGAATCAATCATTCTACAGAAATCAATCACTCTACAGACATTGGGAATGCTGATATTACACTGAGACCTTTTGGCTCCTAACTACTGGAGATGGATTTGCTTTGTATTGGTTATGAAACTGTTTATTTGGTTTACACTTTTTTTTTCAGCATGGGACAGAGCGATGGGCTGTAGAGGATAACCAAGCAACACTGCCCATCAGCTGAGGAAGGCAACTCTGAGCTTACCTGGTTATCCATATTATTGAATATGACTTAATCACTATAATTTTCATTTTGGCACAGACGCCACTTCCGTCTCTGCTCATACACACAAATCCCCTCTCTGCGCCAAGCTCAGGGAACATTACTAAATACTTTCACATCTGACTGATTGGTGCAACCTCTCTGAATCCACTTCCCAATTCGCTTTCCTGTCCTAAAAATATCCTACCCCAGCTGCATACAAAACAAACAGAAAAGTCTGTTTGTTTTAGAGCACTTATTGGTCTGAGCCCTTAGGTCACAAAAACTCATTAAAGTTCCAACAAACATTGAAAATATTGTCTACACTCCAGTAAACATCAGAGTAATGTACAGAATGAAGTAGATACCCATGTTACACATCCACTACAACTAGGGTATGCTTCAGACATTCATTAAGTATATTGTCTAGCAAACTTTAAAACAGAACCCCTCACATATTTTATCAATTATTCACAGCAAATCCCCATACAGCTGTCACTGATTCAACAGCCTGCAAAAACACTGACTGGTTTTCGACGATGTTCCATCAGCTGTGTCTTTAACCCTTTGCCCTGTTATAATGGGACTTAGTATTAGTATTCATCAAATATCAGGACAGCTTTACTCACATGCACACACACACACTCACACACACACACACGCCTGTACACACATTTATAGTCAGTACAACTTCATACACACACATAGAGTCAGCACAGCTTCACACACAAACACAGACACACAAACACAGACACACACACACACACACACACACACACACACACACACACAGCTTCATACACACACATAGAGTCAGAGAATGAGCACCTCTGCCCTTGAACACTGGTTGTGTTCTAGACGTCCAGTCATAACATTCACCGAGTGGCGGCATATGAGCCAAATACTGCTTCTGTCATCCAGTATATACACTGGTGTTATTCAATTAGAAAATGTTGCACACTTATTTCATCCCTCAGAAATCTGTCACAAAACATTGATAGTAATAATGATTACCGGACTGGTCAGGGCTGAAGTCTTGATTGGAGAGCAGGAAAAGGAATTCCTCACAGGTGCTGTGGTCCAATAGGGAACTATCCTGGGTGCAGAGGTCAGCAATGAGGGTCACCGCCTTCTGACAGAACATGTCATGGCCCTGCGCTATGGTGCTCATGCTCTCAGATGCATCCTCTGCTACGATCGCTCCTCTAGAGGGCTCAGCAACGCAGCCGCGGAGCCACTCGTGGCGCCACGCTGCATCCACACACACACACTAGTTGCCTCCTTTTGTATGATTCTTGTTCCAGTCTCTCTGAGCTGTCTCTCGTGAGTGAATGTGTGTGGCTGTGGGGGTGAACAGTTTTATCAGTGTGTGTGTGTGTGTGTGTGTGTGTGTGTGTGTGAATATAGACACAGCTGAGTATCCCTCCCTCTGTTTGTGTGTGTGTGTGTGTGTGTGTGTGTGTGTACTTAATGATTCACTCTAGCCCCCAGGTACTTCCAGAAACAGACTTAATGCAGCACATTAAATCTAGAGCTCACAGAGCAAAAAAATGTGAAAAGCGATGAGCTCATCCCAGACATTGGCGGTAGCGTGGAGTGGAGTGTGTCTCGAGCCCCCTAAACACAGCACTCACTCCCAATACACCACTGTAATGAAAAGACGTTCATTAGCACCAGTGGGCTTGTTTTTCTCAGGTCGACCCTTCCCTCTGCTCTCTGCCCGTCTCCCTCTCCATACCTGTCCCTGGAGCTCAACACCCCCCTGAGTCAGTGTGTGTACACATGTACAGAGAGAGAATGGGAGGGAGGGAAAGAGAGAGAGGGGGAGAGAGAGAGAGAAAAGAGAAAAGAGCGAGCTCTCAGCTGTGGCTGTTTGATTGTATTGATGGGTCCTGTTTTCTAAAGAATAGTTCACATGGGCAAACTATTCTGCACTTCACCTATGTTTATTGCTGCTACTGGACAGTGGATCTACCAGAAGTGCACATGAGAGGTGTGTATGTGTATGTGCGTGTGTGTGTGATGCACACTTTATAACATTTTACATATTCAAGGTCCATCTGTGAAGCCTGTGAATCGTATTATCAATCAATACATGACTTAATTATATCTAATTGGCAGGAATCAATATATTGTGTCTGTCTGATTCTCAGAGACAAGAAGGGTAACAAACCAAAATCACCTTTTCTGAATGCTGTCACTTTAAACATGCTAGACCTCCGAAGTGCACCTAGAAGATAATTTAAGAAAAAACACAACAGACAGGACCACAAAAGAGGGCAATTTTATTCCATTGTAAAGTGAAGAATGCTCCTTGATTTGTCCTGTCGGCAAAATATCTTACAACATCCCATCTCAATTTAATTAAAGACAACAGTAGTCTCAAATAACATTCTAACTGACAGAGATCCTCAATAATTTTTCTTAATTATGCTCTAGCCAAATGAAATGACTGAAAATAGTCCCTTGCTCCTTTTGGAGAGAGAGAGAAAGAGAGAGAAAGAGAGAAAGAGAGGGGGGGGATTACAGTTGTACATAAGCACCTTGCATCTCTGACCTTCACTTGGCTTTGTCTGAACACTAGTGGTTCTAGCTGTGGTTCTTTAAATGGCAGCTTTATCTGCCTCCTCCCCTTTATCCAGAGTCTATGCTGGTCCTCAGGTTAACAAACAGCTTTATTTACCTTAGACAGGCATTAAATTACTCTCACCAAAGCTCGTCATAGGAGATGAATGCTTTCTGCAACTGTTACGTTTGATACATTCTTTTGTTTTTACCAGTAGCATACTTCTATAAACCCAAAGACCCAAAGCCATTTCTTCATGTGAGAGAGCTTTGTCATAGCACCATTTGGGATGGATTATCAGCGAATGTGACTCACAAGCAGATAATCATAACTGTGTGTAAGTAAACAACAGAAAAATATTATAGCCCTACCATGTGTTTGACTGATTTAGTGAGTGTAAGAAATTGCCTTGGAGAATAAAATCATAAAGAAAAATAATCAAGGAGATTGACAATATATGACTCATCTGTATGTAAAAAAAAATAATAATAATAATAAAAAGGGGACATTCCATTTAAGAGAATCTCATATATCAAAGTGATTTTACACAGCACAGAGTTTCTCATTAGGAATTCAAACACTCTTTTTAAGGAGCTGTTTCAGTTAGCAGTGGGAATTAAAAGTCTCGCTCTGGGATTAATTTCTTTGGATTCAGTTCAGCATGAACATTCATTCACTGACTTGTTCATTTCTCATAATAAACCTTATTTTTAAAAATCCTAAGCAAAATTAAAAATTAAACATGCAAAAAAATGCAGCGGAGTCATCTAAGGCCATACAAGAAAGTTCATGAACTTAAAATGAAAATAATAGAATAAGATTAAGGCAGCATTTCACAGCCACACACTGGTCTCTTGCAGAGGAAACTCAGCCTTCTTTTGACTCACTGCAACCTTTATCTTTGTATTTGTTGGTACCAAAGATTGTTTTTCAGTCAAATTCTCGGATTCACAGCAATTTTTCACCAAAAATGGTCATTGCCCACATCAGCCAAAAATAACCTCCAAAGCTACACAACTGTGCTTTACTGTATTTACTTAACAGTGATGAATTCATCAACAGTGAATTGCCATATATATGACTGAAAACTGCCTAATGAATATTAAACAAACAAACAAATAAAGCCCTATTACTAGCCAATATATAGTATCCATTTTTTGTGTTTATATTTTTTTCATTCAATTCCTCTTTTTCACAGATGGTGAGAGAAAGCAAAATTTGATAATTTTGCAGCTGCAGA
This sequence comes from Chanos chanos, assembly GCF_902362185.1. Taxonomy (NCBI): domain Eukaryota; kingdom Metazoa; phylum Chordata; class Actinopteri; order Gonorynchiformes; family Chanidae; genus Chanos; species Chanos chanos. Next base: position 24,740,171 of record NC_044497.1, on the reverse strand, counting down.
TAATGTGCAAAGCAATTTTGACTCTGTAAGCTGCACATTGACATAATTGCTGTATGTCGCAATACACACAATAGCAACAACAGAAACACCGGTAAATATTGATATACCAAAATGACATCTCAGAAACTTTGACAATTTAATAACACTTGTCAAGACAGTTTCCAAGATGGCCCCAAATGTTTGCAAAGATGAACATTTCATTTAGACCGAGGGTTTTGAGAAAACTGTCAGTTAAATGCTAGGCTGACAAAGAAGACTGCAGTTTTGAAAGGGTACATCTGGACAATACACAAATTTAGAAAGGATGAGACTTTTATAGTGCCATTTTCAAGGGCTCCAGCATCCTCAGGTGTAGCTTACCAATCTCCTACATTGTTTCTAACAGCAGACTGAGGAGATGGTGTGACAACTGGACACCATAGTCGCAAACCTAAATCTTTTTCCACACCGGCCCCACTGTCCTCTAATTCACAATTACAGCAGGTTCTCCCCACACTGTGACTCATGCACTGAGAGTCCAGCTGAAAGAGCCCCAGTAATTGGAGATTCTATTTTTAGAAAGTGTAAGAAACTGTAAAGATAGATGGTCCAATATATGTGACTGATATCAAAGCAAATGTGAAAGCACTGGATGAGGGTAATCGGTGATTGGTTATTCACGTTAACCCTTATTATGTCCAGTTACATCAACTGGAGATCGCAAAAGCTAACATTAGAGGCATGTGGCACCATCCCCTTGCTGTGTACCACAGACTGAGGTCGCTAAATCATTGACTTACTGAATGGTGCCCAAAAAACAACATAAGTTGCTAACTGTTGCTAATAACTGGTAAACTTTCTGGCCTATGTTTGGTCTTTCAAAGAGAGATGATATCCGACCCTCCAGAGAGGGTGCTGATTTATAGAAACCAGGAGAGTTTCTTGCTCTAAAAGAGTATACTTCCCCTAACTACTACAAAAAGCAAATTCCTGGTTTAAACCAGATAATGGTAGGTTTTTGTTTTGTTTTGTTTGGGGGTTTTTAGCTCATATTTACAAGTTTGGCATAATCCTTGGTCATTGTTTCAAGTTTAACTCACTCAAAGTATTTCTTCTTCATGTTGCTTACTGTTGCTGTTGATAAGAAGTCTTCTCGGTTGTTTGCTCTCGTTAGTGTTTATGGGCCTGAGGAATGGGCTCTGGGACTTATTTCAGATAGGCCTTTGCAAACTTTTCCAAACTGTTTATTACCACTGATAAGGTGCTGATTTTTGGAGATTTTAAGATCCCAATGGTAATTGAAATTGGCTTTGTGAGACAGACTTTTGCATCCATTCATCACTGCTGACATTGTTCAGATCAGAGTGTAGCTGGGTCAATTCATTGTGGAAATCACACTTTGGAGCAGATCCTGACCAAGTCCTATGGCACTGGTGTTGGAAATAATTCCATTATCTCAGATCATAGCCTTGTTACCAATGCAATACATTTGAGTCACGTGACTGTATCAGTTCCTGAATGTCATACTGATTGCACCTCCTACTTCAACTACTACTGCAGAGTTCACTGATAAGCTCTTAGACTCATTCTCAGTCATTCGTAAGCTGTTTGATTTAACTACTCTTGATCAGATAACTAAAGACCTAAGTGCTGCTTTATATATACTTTCACTGCTTTGTAGGGAGAGTTTGGTCAGTGGGAACACGCTTCCTGGTACACGTTCAAAGCTTCTCAGAAAAACTGCCTCACAGCAAGTGTTCAGCTAAACTGGAGTTTTTTTCAGCTCCCCAGACATAGACTCTTTTAAATTACAGGCAATCTCTCACTCCTGATAGGTCACTGTATAGCTGCATTCTGAGAGAAATACCACCAATAATCTCAGTTGACCTTGAAGTTCCAATGAGTTTTAGCTAAGGGTTAGTGATAAGAGATAAAATTCAGTTATTTCTTAACCCCAAACAACTCCCTGTTTACTGAATCAGTTAAAAACCCTGCTGAATGCTTTAATTTTTTGGTCTCCAATTGCTTACTCAGAATTTAGTGGTTTGATCACATCCTCTAAGTGTGTATGTTTGGGGCATACCACCTAGATTTTGGGGCATACCACCTAGATATCATAAAGTGGCTGTGTCTAACTCTCTCCGTAAACCTTCCTGTTGGACTGTATGTCTATCTCAAATCTTCCTTATATGTCTTAAGTTCTACAAAAACTGTTGCAGTCCAGATATGTTCTGTAGAGAACCAGTAGTTCAAGCTTAAAGGCTTGTGACTTCATCATTGCAAATAGACTGCTCATATTTAAGCACTCAGAGGCTTGTTTCTCTCCATGGTTTCAAATCTGTACCTGCGAGCTAGCTATCAGATTTGAGTGCAGGATTTGATTCTGTAGATTACAATATTCTTTTAAAGAGGCTGGAAGGCCTTTTTGGCAATAGGTGGACAAGAACACTCCTAATTTAGATCGCACCTAGGTGACTGTTACCAATTTGCACATATTTGTAACTATGGTGTCCCTCAAGGATCAGTGCATGGGCCGCTGTTCTTCTCATGTTACATGCTGTCTCTTGGTGACACTATTCCTAAACACAGTATGTTATGTTTATGATACACAGCCTTATATCAAATAAGGCAGATTATGTTTATCAGTTCTCTAAAATAGAGGACTGTCTGAAGGGCAACGTAGACTAGATCATTCATAAGATCTTCCTTACAAAACAAGTTCTCATACTTGGACTAAGGCTGGTAGTAAGCTAACTGACAATAAGTTGAACTTTGATGGTTTCTCTGTTTCACTCTTAATGTAACAAGAGACCTGGATGTTACCCTTGACTCTGACCTTACATTTGATGCTCCTTCTAGAACATTTCCTCCACTTATTAGGAACTTTGCCAAGATTAGGAATCTGCTCTTCTGTTATTATGCAGAAAAGCAAGTACATGGACCATTGTAATGCTCTGTTCTCTGGATGTCCCTGACTATTCCTAAAGTGCAACAGTTTGTTCAAAATTCAGCTGCTAGTTCTCACTAGAGCTCGAAAACTTCAGGACATCAGCCCTCCCCTGTCCTGTGTGGTTGGGCAATTTATTAATATAAATTGCTGCAGCTCACTTACAGAGATCTGAAAAGCCTTGCTCCCTCGCTTTTTAGTCATCTGAGTTGTTTTTAGTTCTGCTCATATGCTTCACTCACAAGGCACAGGTTATCTGGCCCTTTAAGATGGTAAGGACAGTTTCTCTTAAGGTTTCATCCTATCTTAGCCCAATGAGCCTTTTCTTCCCACCGTCAGCCTTAGTCTTTCTCCCTGGGTATCTCAACCCAGTATTCTTATGAAGCTGATTTGTGACAATGTTACAAAAATTGCTGTGTGCAGAAAATCAAACTGCACAGAATAATTTCATATGCTTTTTTTAATGTAGCATAAATAAAACAGAATGCATTCTATTACAGGTATATACCAGAGTCCAAGAATGATGTTCCTCTGTAGCTGAACAATTATGCAAAACAAACAAATAAATATATGCATTACTCAGGCAGCATGAGTGTAAATCGTCAATACTCAACATATTACATGCAATGTACCCACATTTCATTCATTTGATTTGATGAAGTCAGCCAGTGCTGTGCTTTGAAATGACAGTTTCGATGGAACGGCTGCAGTCATCTCATTTACCTAAATTGGTCTGGAACAGTGCAGTTGCCAGTTCGTTAGTGAGCAGAATATGGAGGTTGGAGACATAACAATAATGAATCATTCAGATTCATGTCGTAAAATAAAACTTCTGAACTTAACTAATTCTGAATCACTGGACTGCTCCCCCTGAGCATCTAAGCCTGACCTGCTTCCATTTTTTAGCTTTTGTCTGCATTGTACAGAAGGATATCTGGGCCCTTTATTTGAACAGAAATGTTCCAATCGCTTACATAAACAAAAAACAAAGGGCATGATTTGTGTGCTGTGCCCTCTCCAAGGTGAAATACTGCAGTAATTGATTTGTGAGTAAACACAAAATAGAGCAACAAGGCTCATTTGGTAGAAACAATACATTCAGCCAACATTTTCTTGCAAGCTGCAATGAATCTGTGCCAGCACAAACAAGCAAAATCATCTTAGATTGTGTATGGTGTGTGTTTGTGTGTCTGATAGCTTTAAGGATGAGCCATCTCTGTATTGCCTTAGATCCTGAATTTTTAAAGATATCTTTTGGTCACTGTTCATGTTGCTATGTGAAAACCAAAGTATTTTTTGAGATACTCTTTTTTTAAAAGCTATTAATAGGGCGGCACAGTGGCGCAGTGGGTGGCGCTGTCACCTCACAGCAAGAGGGTCTCGGGTTTGATTCCCAGCCAGGCGGCCAGGGTCCTTTCTGTGTGGAGATTGTATGTTGTCTGCGTGGGTTTCCTCCTTTGGCAATGAATGTGTGTGTATGAGTGCATTTGTCTCTGTGTCTGCCCTGTGATGGACTGGTGACCTGTCCACGGTGTTTCCCTGCCTTCCGCCCTGAGCACTGGGTTAGGCTCCAACACTCCCCGTGACCCTAATTAGGATAAGCGGCTTAGAGAGTGAGTTATTAATATATTCTTTATTTTATCTGGGGTATATTTTTGTCTGGCATGTCCATACACAGCAGGTTCAGCACTCTCAAACTGCTCTCCTAGTTTCCTCCAATCTGACTTCTGGTGAAATCCCACCATTTTGTGATTCTCACTCACAATGATGAGTGTATCATCCTCTTTAAACTTGTAACATTGTACAAGAGAGTGTTAAAAAGAAAAAAAAAATAGAATACTAGATAGAATAGAAATAGAATAGAATCCTCTGCAAATAATCTCAATGGCATTGTTGTTGAGCCTCTGACCTCAGATATTGTCATGCATAGTAACAAAGTTGGATTTGCAAAAGTTCATGTAAAAATACCTTTTGACTCTTTTTTAGTTTTACAATGTTTTTTTTTCCAGCCGATGATGATTTTTTTTCTCTCTGTCTTGCGCCGTTGATTTGATTGTGAGAAGCCAGAGTTGACAAGAATTAATGGCTCTGTCAGAGTGAAATTACCAAGGTGACACTTCAGTTATTCATGCTTTCATATGTGTCTGTGTGTGTGTTTTTTTTTTCCTTCAGTCAACCAACCAACGCACTCTGTGTCGCTTTCTATTTCAATCTTAGAGTTTTTTGGTCTCCAAATAGAACACAGCTCAAGTCACCAGCAGTTGGAAGACTTCCAAGAAATGTGTTGTGTGCTCAAAAACTGACAGAAGTATTGCCCAAAATGTTGAACAGTGGGATTGAGAATATGTCTGTATGTGTGTTTTAATAATCAAAGGGCTTTGAGCGTTGGCACATTGGTGATGAAGTAGATACATTAGATACATTCACCTTAAGGATTACCCTTCCAACATCCTCTGCAACTGATATTTCCTCAGTGTGTCAGTCATATTATAATGACTGCCAAACAGGTGTATAGACACTGTTGAGCCCTATGATTTCAAGACTTTGACAAACCAAAGTGGCAGAGGCTAGGATCTGATCTAAAACCAATTAACTTTACCTGAGTTACCTTTATACTGGCAAATGTATTCAAAGGAAAGAGAAGATGTGTCGCAATAGTCAGATGATCCAATCTCAAACCTGGTTCAACACACACGGTGCAACAGCTGGTTCATTCCATTACCGTATAGTGCGGTGTTGTTGTATTAAGAAATACCTGGGTCCAATGCATGCAAACTGAATTGGATTCAGCAATGCCACTGTGAGAGGCTGTATTCTAAGAGCACACAAACTGCATTCAGACTTTGAATAATGTAAATGTCCCCACAGCACTGTGGGGAGTTACAATACAGATAAATATTAACTCCCTAATGCAAAACTGACACTCATTCTTTTTGTACTGTGTACCAGTATAGCATGTTGTGTCCTCATTTGGACTCAGACACTTCACACTGTCACGTCTCAGTACAAACCCAGAGGGAAACATAAGCACCAGCAACAATAGCAAGAATGAAGTACTGCCGCAGACTGTATAGAAGTTCTTGTCCTCATTTTCTGTCCCAGAATGTTTCAGAACACCCTATAATATATGACAGATGTGAAACAATGCATGATTTCAATCTGGAAATGATAATAATAATAATAATAATAATAATAATAATAATAATAATAATAATAATAATAATAACAACAACAACAACAACAACGAAACAACAACAACAACAACAATAATAATAATAGTAAAAAGAAAAAGAAGAAAGAGAAACCTTAAAATCCATACATTTCTCATGAGAGAACATCAAAACTGTCATTACTGGACACAACATCTTCTGACTTCAAATAACAACCGCCCTCAGTGGAAAGAATACCTGCGAGCTAATTCAGACGTGTGTGTCTCTGATGTGTTGTGATGATGAGGGCAGTGTTTTCATATGGAAATCCACATCAGTGCTGATAAATCTCTCTGAAGTGACAGTGGCCATGGCTGCAGGTGTTGAACTTGAGTTACAGCAGCAATCACAGTGGTGAAAAAGAGGCCACTTACTCAAAGCCATGCTAATCAACAGCAGTACTCTTTTAAAAACATGCTCACAGGCATTACACGTCAGTTGGGTGTGTGTGTGTGTACATGTGCGTGTGCGTGTGTCCATGTGCACACGCGCACGTGTCTGTGTGTGTCTGTGTCTGTTGTCAGTCAAAACAGCTGTACGCTTGGCAAAGCCAAGGGGGCAATCACAATCAGCGTAATCGAAGTCTTTCTGAGACATGTCTATTTTTAAATATTTGCAACCTCTCAGCTGCAGCATAGACTCAAGATAAAGAGTTTGTCTACCAATACTTAAAACATTAGCCTGCAAGTCAGTGTACAATGCCTCCCTTATCTTGGATAAGACCCACCATGAACGGCTGCAATATCAGAGAGGAATTGCCTTTTTTCCTCCCCCCAACAGTCCAAGTCTACAATATAACCTGATATCCACCATCTTCTGTGTGGAAGAACATATATATCAAGCATTAATGTCTGCTTTAAAGAGAGAATAGACTAATAGAATAACTGCACATTCTGACACTCCAGGTTCTAGAAAGAGAACTCTTAAATAGCACCATTTCAGCAGCCACACTTCTCACAAACACATTCACTCATACAACAGTGTTAAAACCTTTTTAAATTAGGCCCCTTGGTGCACCTGCACACTAATTGTCGAAGTTGCAATGTTCTCCTCTCCAAAGCCTCCATGTCACCTGAAGGAAGATAGCACTGTATAGCATACACTGCTGTGTTTCTTAATTAAAGATGAGCTCAGTACTAGAGTTGTGGTTAAAATGAGCCTGGGATGGGAAGAAATCATATGTTCAACTGGCAAGGTTTAAATACTGAAGGCATCAATGGTAAACGACACCAAAGTGGAAATGTTTAGACATTCTGTGATTAATTTAGCATGGTACAAACCATTCAAAATGATGTTATATTTATTACAATTTATTTGTGGATTCAATCTGCTATATAAATGTAAGTGCAGGAAACCAAATTTCCACTTCATTGCTGTGTGCTGGCAGAAATCCGGCATGTATAACAATCTCACATGGAGCAACAAAGTCATTTGCCCCTTGTTTTCCATTCTTCCCTCTCCCCCCCCCCTCTCTCTTTCACTGAAGTAAAACGTGAAGTGTGATCATAATCATCTCCTCTGATAAGGGAAAAAACGAAAGTGAAGAACATAAATCCAGGCTCAACTTTGATTTAATGCGACAGGAGATTAGTGAGAAAAAGAAAGCAAGAGAGAGAGAGAGAGAGAGAGAGAGAGAGAGAGAGAGAAACAAAGAAGAGAGAATGGGGGAATGCAAATGTTGTTCCAACTACATTGAGAAGGACATGGTGCCTTTTCAACCCCAAGAACACCTGCAAAAAAACAAAACAAAACAAAGACAGACAGTCCTTGGAATGCTCACTTTGCTGTTTCTGAAAATCTGTTTTGAATCCTAAATTGGATTGAATAAAAGGTGTTGTATGTTTGATTTGAAATTTGAATTGCCACTTTTAACGCAAGAGAAAAATAGTGGAGACTGCACTTATGGGTGTTTATCTGAAGATCTGTTTTGAACTGTTTAGAATTGATGCACTAGAAACACACTCACTCACACACACACACACATGCACGCACCCACACACACACTCACACACACACACACACACGTTCCAAAGCAAAAATTATACAGTTAATTCTATTTCTTTCCTCTCTCCTTCTCTCTCTCTCTCTCTCTCTCTCTCTCTCTCTCTCTCTCTCTCTCTCTCTCTCTCTTTCTTTCTTTCTCTCTCTCACAGACACACAGTGACCAGTAGAAATCCTTGCCGATATACTGCAGTGTATTGGCTCTCCAAATTCTGATTTATTAATAGTATTCCCTCTGTGCTGATGTGCTTGTGTTATTTTCAGAAAAGACTTCACCTTTGGGATGGATTCAAAACATTACCACTATGCTGATATGCCCCTCAGTATAAGAACTGATTAAATTCATTCCGCAAAGTTTGATATTGCTTTTTACTTTTTCAGATTTTAACTTTGCTACCTGTTGAAAAAGAAAGCCTGCTTGTTTCGCACAGCAGACATGTTAGGTAAAGAATTCGACAATCAGTTGCTCAGAGCACAGATATGTTCCCTGTAAATGCTAGCTCATTAAGAACAAATGGAAAAATGTCTTCGTTACTTCACATTAACATTTTAGATTTCGTCCCAGTAGAGGTCTCTGGGGTATTGGCAGCTTAAACCTGACTCAACGAATAATGTTTCATTAAGGGAAAGGGAAATCTTGCTCCTGAGGATCAAGGCTGAGTACAAGTAGATACCATGAGAGAGGTCTGTTCCAGCGTCTCATTTCCAAAAACCATCAATGTCTAAAAGAATATCACATATTGTAAGTGTGCTTGTTATATTCGAGAATACAGCAAAACACTAAGCACTCGCATTTCTTATTCATTTTGTAGCAGTAAATGGTCACACGGTGAGAGAATAATGAGCCAAGCATAATATCCTCATTTTTCAAGGCGCCAGTGCCTGTTTTACAGCCATTGTCATTGGCACAGATGGGTTAGTGATGTTTTTCTGCAGACATCACAGGCTTGTGCCCTGGCACATCGAGACCCCTGGCATTGTAACTCTTTGAAAGCCCTCTCTCCACCATTTCAATTCACATTCTGTAGAAAACTCTGTGACTAGGAAAAAAGTAATTTTTTCAATTGGATGTTTTTTTTTTAAAATTGATAATCATGTTTCGTGTTTGAGGCATGACAGACGTAACCATGGATCGCATTAGCCAGTTATGCTCAGGATATATAATGCAGTTTACAAGTAGTGCATAATGAACTCAAGTTTAAAATGGCATTGTGTGAGGTTCAGTAGCAGATAAGCAATTCAGCAGAAGCAGATTTTCTCATTAATTGTTTGCTGGACACTTGAACACTAATAGTGTTCCTGGCTAGATATGTTCAGTGATACTAATGTTATGTTATTTGAACATGTACATGCTGTTCTCACACTTTCTAGTCAGAGAGGACTGCTGGTGAAACTGCCTGCTATTTTGCCTCTGACTGATATGATTTGTGTGTGTGTGTGTGTGTGTGTGTGTGTGTGTGTGTGTGTGTGTGTGTGTGTTTGAATTATCTCTAAATTTCCACCTCATCATGTTCAATATTAAACTGTCTTTGACTTTCTAATGACTTTTCTTTTTTTGCAGTTCATTAAAGGAAAGATGGAAGATCCAGGAGAGTACAGAAGGGCGAGATGACTGGTAGACAATGCAGACTCATTAATCATGAACGATGTAGCCATACCACTCATGAGAATTAATAGAACAATCAGTGAAGTTGTTTTTGCTACATGTGTGAGCATGGGGCCAACGCAGGAGGACAGGTTGTCCAGTCGAGCAAGAAACGAGAGGAGTGGGTATGGAAAAAAACCTGAAACGGAGTCTCATTATGGTATGTGAAATAGCTGGAAACTCCCAGATATAGCAAAAGTCTTTTATTGTTCCAGTCCCACTCTAATGCTCTACAGAGCACAAAATGTGGAGCTTAACAGAGTAAAGCAATGGACACGCTCTCTGTGCACATTTGCATATTCAGACTGTATATTGGAGTTATCTTAGAGAGTACCGAGGTGGTTAGTATCTTCCCTCTCTCCACCCACTGAACAAAGAAGACCAATAATCGCAGTAAAATGCTATTTGGTGGGCGTGAACATTTTTATTCATACACACTGCTACATACTTAATTAGATATTTCCCCCATTTCACTCCAAATAAAGGATTTGCATATCAATGAATATGATTTATCAGGAGAATGAGCTGTCTTTTCAGATATTGGAAATACCATTAAGAGCACCAAAATTAATCAAAAACACAATGAAAACAAAATAAAAGGCGAGTCTATACAAAATTCCCAACCTCCTTGCCAGATTGTGCATGCGCGCGCACACACACACACACACACACCGAATGAAGAACAAATGGCTAAATAAATAAATAACATTTTTTAGCTCATTGTTGCCTGTGGCTCCAACTATGTGAATATGAGCTCACATAGTTTCAGTAAGGGCAGCCATATCGTTATGAAACTGTCATTTCTAGAGCTATATCAGGGTTGAGGACTGTAATAATCATCTGTTCTCCCCTTCCCTCCCCCACATATTTATTCTTCTTATTAATGTCCAAGTCTCAGCCATTAGACTGACTCGACCTGAAGCCATGCAAGACCCTAATATGGAAGTGCAAGTCAGAGCCACCCTGGCAGTGTGACTAGAGCAAACCAAAGCTTTCCACCCCAGCGGCCAGGGCTCATACAAATTCATTTGAGAGAGCATCTGGGAGTGCCATCTCTAGCGTGTCTGTGGTTTGCCTGGGGCTCTGTTTGCTCAGGTAATTTCTAATGTGTGTGTGGCGCCATACCAATGACTTCAAGACCTCAGCAAGGAACCTATATAACACTCATCTATATATACACAATACTACATAGGTGTTATTTTTGGATTAGGTTATAAATTTACTGTCCATGTAGCCTTATACATATATACATATATATATATATATATATAGAGAGAGAGAGAGAGAGAGAGAGAGAGAGAAAGAGAGAGAGAGAGAGAGAGAGAGAGAAAGGGGATACAAATGAAAAAACACACAGAAAGCTAGAAGTAATCTGATTCACACAGGAGAGAAGCAGACTTCAGGCAAGTCTTCAATATGAATGTACCACTGATAATCATTCATTACACCTTTAGCAATTACACACATTTTCTCCAACTCTGAGCAATTGTTCTTCTGTTCCACTCGTCAATCAGACTAAGCTAGCATCTAGTGTATGTATCTGGAAGAATTATTGTTAAAAACATAAACAAAGACAAAAAACTGCTTCCAGAAAAAAAGCCTCCATTGCACCTCCAGATCTTGTCTGATTCAGCCAGTTATGATTGAAGAGATTGGTGCAGTAATTTGAGATAAGAGACTGACTTTGTGAGTCAGTACTAAATGTACTTAGGACATTACTTTGGTAAACTACAAGAGTTATTCACCCCTGAACTAGCTCTGACTTCACACTTGGAAAATGCTAAAATTTCTGGATACCCCCATCCCCCCCAATAGCATGAGAGCTCTTGTCACCCTTTTCTCCCCTTTGTTTTTCCCTGCAGCTGCGCTGTGTCTAATCACAGACGTTCACTATGTGAAATCAGCCAGGCGCAATGGTGTGATCTATGGCTGGGACTTGGTGGCATGAGCTTTGCTTTTTTTGGTGTGGATACACACAGGCCTTGATGATATCTCTTGACGTGGAAATATTTCTGATTTCAGACTTGTATTGTGCTCCATTCTCATTATTGTACAGAATTTCTTTGTAAAAAGGGAAGCAACTTTCCTGATTCACCTGCTGCTCCAAAAAGTTTTAAGCAGTGTAACCTGCAAATGTTTTTGAGAGGATCAAAAATGCTAACAGACACCATGGGATTTTTTTTTTTGGTCTGTGCGAACGTTTTCAGCAAACATTACGAGGTGTTGCCATTTCCTCCGGCAACACACACACAGACACACACACACACACACACACACAGATGAACCCTTGACACACAGGGATGACATCAAACAAAAGGTCACACAACTAGCTGCAGCCACATTTAAAAATAGACTGGAAAAAGGAGAGCCAAACACAGTTACAGTCTTTTAGGAAGCAGGATCCAGATGCCAGTAGGAGATTCAGTGAAATGTCAGAAGGGGGAGGTCAGCTAGAGAACAAAATGTAGCTGTACACCTGTTTTTAAATTTACAATTTAACAAATCTGGTTGTTGGGTACAAGCAGTTGATCAGGAGTCTTTTATTGAGCCTGTGTTTGAATTCATTGCATATCTGGGCTTGCCACCATCATCCATAAACTGAATCATATTTGTATGATTATGGTGACAAAAGATTGGAAATAAGCTTTTCTGGCACCTTTTGGTCATCTGGGAAACATGAAAGGTTTGGGAAATTAAAGCTACAGTAAGAAGGCCATAATCTAAATGGAGAGAGAGAGAAGTAGAGGGGAATAAACTGACTTTGAATGAGATACAGCTGTATGAAAAGGGAACTGAGCATCCCAGAAGACTGAAAAGACACAGTGAAAAGAGAAAGTGGATTATAATTAGAGGAAAAAGACAGTGGCAGCAGACAATTTATAGTAGACAGTTACTTTGAGTCCTGTCCTTCAGATGCTGAGGTACTTTCAAAATTGGATGTGAAATTGCCAGGAATCTGTCTTTCTATTTTTATGGACCTTGTATGGTTATTTATCACAAAAACAGAGCATGACATGTATGAGTGACAGATTGATAATGCTTCTTTCTGAAGCATCTCTATGTAGTCACCTCCCTTTCTCCCTTACTTACATCTGTAAAACCATTTATCCATGACCAGACCTGAGGGAGTAAAAAGGATGAGGTACATCCTACCTGGTGTCATTTAGCTTTCCTCTGGAAAATCCATTAACCTCCATCCCAACGCAGCTTGTTCGCGCCCTTGGCAGCCCTGGCGAAAGAGTGACCTACATCATGGATGATGAAGTTTATGAAAAAATTCTGAGGGCTGCCATGACTGTGGCTGTGCTGAAGAGCACATGACAGGAACGCAAAAGAAACAAAAGTTTCCCGCTGTGTATGTTTACATGAAGGAATTTTGTTGATTGGCATGTTTGGCAACTGTAATCACAGAGGAATGATAGAAGTGTAGAGAGTTATGTATTCCATGGAGGGAGAGTGAAACAGAGCGGCTGGTCTCAGCCTCAGAGGCTACAGTAGGGAATAACTTCTCATGGTGCCAATGCAGTCAACATTCGACACATGATAGCATCGTAACTCTGACCCTCCCCTTCAAGAAATCTGCCTGAAGTCCCATTACAGGAGCAGAGGTTAATAGTGATGGAATTATTCGGAGTAATTTAGAGCAATGTAAAAAAAACAACAAAAAAAACTAAACAAAAGGGCCAGCACGTCCATAAACTTGACAGGCTGCCAGGTCAAGTCAAAGAGAGTGAAGACTGTACTTAGGCAGATTATTTATCACCAGTAATAATATGACATCAGACCAGATATCTCAGGCTTATATGATGCACCCTAACTGGAAGGACAGGGATTCTTGGGGAGGTAGAGTAGAGGAGGGTCAGTATCCCTGAAATTGCCTTTCTTACAGTGAATCCACCATGGGAAACCTCAGGCAAACTTCATAGCACTGAGGATTCACTGTTTTACTACCGACACCCTTTAAACTTCTTTAACCCCACAAGATCCAGAAAGAACAACAGCACTGTGGGTAGTGAAGAAAAGAAGAATAAACATAACAACTTCGTCATCCCATACGTGTCTGGAGTATCTGAGAAACTCAGGAAGATCTTCAACAAGCGCCGCATCCCTGTGATTTTCAAACCCAGCAACACACTATGGCAGAAACTGGTCCATCCAAAAGACCACACACCCAAACACAAGAAAAGCAATCTAGTATATGCGGTCCAATGCCAATAAGAATGCTCAGATTCATACATCAGGGAAACAAAACAACCTCTAAATAAACGTAACAACCTCTAAATAAATGGCATGCGATGTGCAATGATGCTTCTGTTGCCTGTAATGTCCGTTGTGGAGCACCAGAGGGCAAATATTTCAGTCGACAGCTTAGTCATTTAAGTGGCACTGAAATGAGGCACCCGAAATCTGTGTTGTGATTCTGATCCTGATCGCATAGGAACCAGTGCCATATTGGCACCGGGTTTCGATACCCAACCCTATTGATAAGTGGAGACGATCCCTAAGGGTTGTGAAGGCACAGATTTCCCTTCATCATTTGGGCTGTATGTGTTTTACAGGTTCCCACCCAGGCCCTGTTATGTTTCTGCAACCTTTCAGCAAGTGATGTCTAATCTTGCTTACAACGTTTTGAAAACAATTAATAGTATGGGGGTTTTTTTCATCTATTTTTTATGCCTCTTGTGGATTGTGTTGGTTGGTCTGGGATCCAAGAATGTGTACTAGAAAAAGGGTTATTGGTACATAGTACATTGGTATACAAATATGTTTGGACTCATCTGAAAATGACCAAGTCTGCTGCAGATAAGTTTGACATAACTTTCTTCAACTGTATTTCACAAACTTTTCATCCAAACCCTCGAACCAGTGTGGGATTGTTAAATTTTCGAAATGAAAATGTCTTTCATGATAACGTCCTTTTGGAAAGGCTCACTGCTGAATTGTTTGATCTTTCAGGCTCTTCTGAAGTGTTCATAAAAGAGCCTTAAAATCATCAAGGGGTCTTAAACATACCTGGCTCTGTCTGTGAGCATTTGTAAGACTAGTTTCTCTCCACCTAATGATGGTTGATGCCTTTATTGAAAGCAGCACACCAGTGTATGTGCGAAATGTCACACAGCTGTCTCCCTCAGATATGTGATGTAGGGGGAACATAGTTTAAAGCCCCTCTGTTGCACAGAGTCAAAACTGTTCTAGCTTCAAACAGGCGTACATATGGCTCTGAAGGCATCCCAGGACACAAAATCTTATTATTTCCCATCAAATCAAAGCAGAATGAACGCACACTCATTTTGGCACAACCTACTTCCCCTGTGGTGTGCAGTACAGAAGGCGAAGGAAACACATCTAGACGTTACTTTTTTGAACGAAGAGGCACTGTGTTTCAGATAAGAGTGGAACAAATGAAGAAAAAAACCTGGTTCATTCTATGCTGGCAATGCGCATTGTCTGATTAAGCACGGGGAAAAAATATTATGCAGCAGAGTCTGGAAGACAGGGAAAGATGACAACCTCCACAAAGCTGGTTTGTGACAGTGTGTCCTTTGATATTTGCCGGCCAGATCGAATTGATTTGAACTGAGTGGGCAGAATATTGAGCATCACATTTCTTATCTTGACTAATTTGGTAACAAAGATTTCCTGTGCTGAATGTCTTTGTGAGCTACTAATGAATACAGCAGGAAACCTTCAAACCACACAAAATAATTTAACGCGTACTAGAGAAGGCACATTGTGGTCCTTATTGATAGAGCTAAATTTGAGGGTGTGGGAAATAACACTGGAGATATGTATTGGGTAAGTATCACCACAGAAACACCAAAGGCTCCATTCGTGATGAGATAAGTCACACTTAGCTGTGCAAAAAGCACAAGCTTAAAATACAGTGAACACAAGAATACACTCGTAATGTCATTTTCATTTTGCCTATGGGAATTCTACAATTATTTGAGCAGTGTTTAGACAGACCACAAAATAAACTACAGAACTGTTGTCAAAGGCAGTATAAAATGGCAAAATCATCTGCCGTTGTGTGTCAATCGTGTACTTTTTTCAACAACTCTGCAGTTGTGCTCATCGTCCCTCTGTTCTTCATTTGAGGAGAAACAGAGCATGGATAATCTACTCATGTATACTTTTTTAGCCCTTCTTTGGACATCATTGCTTGCTGTTTTCACACTAACCCAGGCTGGCCAGGTCACAGTTCCTGCCAGGAAATGTAATCTAGTCCAGGTAAGTGAGAACGGGCCTGGCAGCCCAGCCTCTGGCTCTGAGCACAGAACACACACCCACCATGCTCCCCATCCTCTGTTTACGCCAAGCCTTGATGTACCAGTCTTTGGACCATCAAATCCACAACCTCATAGGTCATCAGAGCCAGAATTGGTGTTTACCGTTTTTCTGATCATAGAGGAATCTGAGACAGAAAAATTGTGTCATTGTGTAATTTGAAGGAAGAAGCACTGGGGTGACAGCCGGATATTAAATTTATTTCCAGATTTTGTGCATTCCAGCATATTACGTTGATAGAGGACACTTCGTCAGATTCCCCAATATCTGTATATGCTGAAGCCTAACTAGAGCCATTATCAGAGTCACTGAACCACTACTGTAGCAACAACATCTTTGTTTCTTTGCCATCCATTACATGAAAAACAGTCATCAGTCACCAGCAGGTCTGCTTTGAAACCTAAAGCGACTCTACTTTTTGTTTCTGGGTAGTCAACTGAGTTTGTGCCTTGAAGTTTTGACAACCGGTTTTTACTACCGTTTTTTACTAGCTAAACATAACCGAATTGCTCAATAAAAATATGAAAATCAGTCTAAGCATTTTTCATCAGTCCTCGATGCTGGAGCTGGGATTTTGATACAGATTAATAGATTAATTTGCTTGCAGTCAGCAACCAAGTCCAACTGAGCAGATGCTCTCTCTG
Organism: Chanos chanos; assembly: GCF_902362185.1. Lineage (NCBI taxonomy): Eukaryota > Metazoa > Chordata > Actinopteri > Gonorynchiformes > Chanidae > Chanos > Chanos chanos. The sequence goes on along the minus strand of NC_044497.1, from coordinate 24,723,458 downwards.
TACTCTCTCTCTCTAAAATGGTCAAACCATTGAGATCATCAGGCCTGTCCTTTCATTCCACTGACTCACCCCAGGTGATGTCATGAGTAACAGAGCTCTGTTCTTTGACTCATTTGGCGACAAAACCATTAAATGCAGGGAAGCAGTGAAAATGAATGGATAGACGTGAGAGAAAAACAATTGCTCTCTATCCCCAGAGCCTAGCATATGATGAATACAACAACCAAAACAAGCATAAAGAGCTGTGGCTAATGAGTTAAAAAAAAATCCGCTGCTGTAATTTACACTGTTTGAGACCTTCGCGTTAAGAGCAACAGCAATTCAAAACTCATTCATCTGAGCTTTACAGAACGATCTAGAAACATCCAGGGGTTTAAATGGAGAAGGGCCAAGAGTGAACATGTGGGAGAGGTGCCATGGGGTTGTAAATGACTGTATAATTTTCTCCTCTCTTTTCTTCTCTTCTCTGTGGCTACATTTGTGTCAACAGAGAGAGGCACAATGCTAGAGGTGGCTCTCACTTCACAAGCTAGTGAAAAGGATTTCTGATTATGGTGCATGTTCTCTCAGAGAACATACAAATGGGTGGCATCTGTGTATGATTAATTATGGCCTAGTGAGGACTTTAATTCTTTATTTACTGTGTTAAAACGTAGTTAGGCAAAAGCTTTTTGAAACTTTCTTTGAGTATTTCTTTGGGGAGATTCTCTCCATAGGTACAAAGAATTTAAATTTAAAAATTCAATTTAAAGAATTAAAAAAAAACCCACAATGGAACAGCAATAGTAATTCGTACAATGTACTCAGATTGGGGATATGATCCTAAAACTTTATATTACAGAGCAGAACTGCAAAAGTTTAAAGTGAATAAAATCAGCCAATGAATCAGTCAAAGGACCATCACTAGTGCTATATTGGGTAGCACACACATCTGGCTCATAGTCAAGTACACTACAGACTGCAGATGGAATATACTTAAGGTATATTAAATTAGCTCCCGTATCCACAGTAAAGTCTTTGTCAGTATTTTCATTTTTTTATACATAGATCATTAGGAGGATACACATCATATTTTATTGAAATGTTATGATTACAATAAAGAATTATACAGTTTACAAAAAGCAATTCAGAGGTAAAACTTCGGTCAACCATTAAAGTGTGTGTGTGTGTGTGTGGTGGTGGTGGTGGTGGTGGTGGTGGGGGGGGGGGGGGGGGGGTGGGGTGGGGCGGTTGTTCAGACAGAAAAGTCCATCTACATGCAGTCTGTGACAGACTGTGGTCATAGTTACCGACCCCGCATGAATCTTCTATCTGTTAGACAGCACAAAAAAAGACCTGTTGGAGACAGGGTGACCAGCCTCTGAGAAACGGCGAACGACAGGGGATTTGGGGTCTATCCGTCTATCCGTTTGGGGTCTATCAGTTATATTAAAAAGATTCATTTCATTTAACCATTTCAGTCCTCTGTCCACACTCATTGAAATTGGTCGATATCTGAACAGCTCAAAAAGTAAAATATTTCATCACAGGGTTTTTTTTTTCTGTACTGCCACACACAAAGGACACATGTCCCAACATCTGTCTTTATGACCTCATTAAAACGCATAATTTTTGTTATTATTTATCAAACAAACCACGTTTGTACAACAGAAACTGAATTCATTGCTTGCGATATAAATATACCATTTATTTCAACAAGCTGTGGCACTCGGTTTCCTTTAGCAGTAATGACTACAACCAAATGTTACATATACATAAGCAGCCTCTCACATCTTCTCTGAGGAACTGTTGCAGATGATTATTTACACGACAGCTGCTCCTGATGATCTTAATCAAAAAACCCACATCACAAATTTGGACAACATTTCTACTGTTTTGAGATCAAGACATGTTTCTTCCTTTTACTCTGTTCTTATCTTATTTATTCTTTGTCTGTCCTTTGTTTGATTGGCTCAAATGCTTAAGATTAATGTCATGATCTTGACAATTGAGATAAGGTGATTTTGGTGGTGGTAAGCAATGTTACATTTTTGCCAAAATATCAATTTTAGACTCACCATCATAACATTCTTTGACAAAGACATATTTAGGACAAGCAGTTTTTTTAAATTTAAGACATCAGGATTTTTTTTTTTTTGTGAAAGTATGCAAAGCGTTCTTCTTAGCTAACCTCCCATTAATGTCACTGATATTCAGTTTGCGTTGTATTATTGAAGTGTGAACATGGACATCAGCTGCAGTAAGGGAAGCCTGCAGATCCTTGAATACAGTCAAGAGGTTCCTTTAGATACACTGTGTGATTTTGTCTCCTTATTCTGTGAGGTCATCTTGACATCTACATCCTGTATTCATCTCACAGTACAATGATGAAGCATTGTGCAATGGTTTCATAATCCTCTCTACACATGTGAGCTCTTATCACACTCTTCCTCAGGGTTTCCCAGGTCTCTTTAGGGTTCTTCATGTCATGGCACTGTGTACTGAACTACCCTCTACCACTACCACCACCACTCAGCTCAGGTTTCTTACTTGATTGTTGGAGAGGGCTTCTCAAAAATCTGCCCTGATAATTGAATCTTTAACTGGCTAACTGGTTGGCTGGGTAATACACGATTATTAACACATTAGACTACATTTTCCATGCTGACTCAGCACACAAATTTTGAGGTTAGTTCATTTTTGTACATAAACCTGTTTCTGTAGTTTGTATTCTATTACATGTACAAGCAAAGTAAAGACAGATTTTAACCGAACCGTGATTTTGCTGTAAAATATAACAATTATGGACATAAAAAAGGGGTTTACAAAAAGTAGGACTGTAGTTTAACTGCTACATACCAAATAGATTAACCTATATAAATAGGAGGAGACATTTGATATTTTATTTAAAGGTCAATTTTTTTTTAAATTGTACCTTGTCAGGTTGCAAATGAGAGATTATGCTGATTAATCCTGATTCTTGTGTAAAAGAATATGCTTTTTGCTTATCCTAAAATGGTTCTTCCAAATGCTGCAATATGCATGTGCAGACCAAAGTTTTATTTTGAGATGTTGAGGAGAATCAGATCACAAAAACTCACCAAAATTTGACACACAAGAATCAGACTTCAAGAGATGAGACTAAAACAGACTTGTGACTTGTCTATGGGAAGAGGTATATAGGGAGATAGAATGGGCTGTGACTTGTCTATGGGAAGAGGTATATAGGGAGATAGAATGGGCTGTGACTTGTCTATGGGAAGAGGTATATAGGGAGATAGAATGGGCTGTGACTTGTCTATGGGAAGAGGTATATAGGGAGATAGAATGGGCTGTGACTTGTCTATGGGAAGAGGTATATAGGGAGATAGAATGGGCTGTGACTTGTCTATGGGAAGAGGTATATAGGGAGATAGAATGGGCTGTGACTTGTCTGTGGGAAGAGGTTTAAAGGGAGACAGAATGGGCTGTGACTTGTCTATGGGAAGAGGTATATAGGGACTTGTCTATGGGAAGAGGTTTAAAGGGAGACAGAATGGGCTGTGACTTGTCTATGGGAAGAGTTATATAGGGACTTGTCTATGGGAAGAGGTATATAGGGAGATAGAATGGGCTGTGACTTGTCTATGGGAAGAGGTATATAGGGAGATAGAATGGACTGTGACTTGTCTATGGGAAGAGGTTTAAAGGGAGACAGAATGGGCTGTGACTTGTCTATGGGAAGAGGTATATAGGGACTTGTCTATGGGAAGAGGTTTAAAGGGAGACAGAATGGGTTGTGACTTGTCTATGGGAAGAGGTATATAGGGACTTGTCTATGGGAAGAGGTATATAGGGAGATAGAATGGGCTGTGACTTGTCTATGGGAAGAGGTATATAGGGAGATAAAAATGGGCTGTGACTTGTCTATGGGAAGAGGTATATAGGGAGATAGAATGGGCTGTGACTTGTCTGTGGGAAGAGGTTTAAAGGGAGACAGAATGGGCTGTGACTTGTCTATGGGAAGAGGTATATAGGGACTTGTCTATGGGAAGAGGTTTAAAGGGAGACAGAATGGGCTGTGACTTGTCTATGGGAAGAGTTATATAGGGACTTGTCTATGGGAAGAGGTATATAGGGAGATAGAATGGGCTGTGACTTGTCTATGGGAAGAGGTATATAGGGAGATAGAATGGACTGTGACTTGTCTATGGGAAGAGGTTTAAAGGGAGACAGAATGGGCTGTGACTTGTCTATGGGAAGAGGTATATAGGGACTTGTCTATGGGAAGAGGTTTAAAGGGAGACAGAATGGGTTGTGACTTGTCTATGGGAAGAGGTATATAGGGACTTGTCTATGGGAAGAGGTATATAGGGAGATAGAATGGGCTGTGACTTGTCTATGGGAAGAGGTATATAGGGAGATAGAATGGGCTGTGACTTGTCTATGGGAAGAGGTATATAGGGAGATAGAATGGGCTGTGACTTGTCTGTGGGAAGAGGTATATAGGGAGATAGAATGGGCTGTGACTTGTCTGTGGGAAGAGGTATATAGGGAGATAGAATGGGCTGTGACTTGTCTATGGGAAGAGGTATATAGGGAGATAGAATGGGCTGTGACTTGTCTATGGGAAGAGGTATATAGGGACTTGTCTATGGGAAGAGGTATATAGGGAGATAGAATGGGCTGTGACTTGTCTATGGGAAGAGGTTTAAAGGGAGACAGAATGGGTTGTGACTTGTCTATGGGAAGAGGTATATAGGGACTTGTCTATGGGAAGAGGTATATAGGGAGATAGAATGGGCTGTGACTTGTCTATGGGAAGAGGTATATAGGGAGATAGAATGGGCTGTGACTTGTCTATGGGAAGAGGTATATAGGGAGATAGAATGGGCTGTGACTTGTCTATGGGAAGAGGTATATAGGGAGATAGAATGGGCTGTGACTTGTCTGTGGGAAGAGGTATATAGGGAGATAGAATGGGCTGTGACTTGTCTGTGGGAAGAGGTATATAGGGAGATAGAATGGGCTGTGACTTGTCTATGGGAAGAGGTATATAGGGACTCGTCTATGGGAAGAGGTATATAGGGAGATAGAATGGGCTGTGACTTGTCTATGGGAAGAGGTATATAGGGAGACAGAATGGGTTGTGACTTGTCTATGGGAAGAGGTATATAGGGACTTGTCTATGGGAAGAGGTATATAGGGAGATAGAATGGGCTGTGACTTGTCTATGGGAAGAGGTATATAGGGAGACAGAATGGACTGTGACTTGTCTATGGGAAGAGGTATATAGGGAGATAGAATGGGCTGTGACTTGTCTATGGGAAGAGGTATATAGGGAGATAGAATGGGCCGTGACTTGTCTATGGGAAGAGGTATATAGGGAGACAGAATGGACTGTGACTTGTCTATGGGAAGAGGTATATAGGGAGATAGAATGGGCTGTGACTTGTCTATGGGAAGAGGTATATAGGGAGATAGAATGGGCTGTGACTTGTCTATGGGAAGAGGTATATAGGGAGATAGAATGGGCTGTGACTTGTCTATGGGAAGAGGTATATAGGGAGATAGAATGGGCTGTGACTTGTCTATGGGAAGAGGTATATAGGGAGATAGAATGGGCTGTGATTTGTCTATGGGAAGAGGTATATAGGGAGATAGAATGGGCTGTGATTTGTCTATGGGAAGAGGTATATAGGGAGATAGAATGGGCTGTGACTTGTCTATGGGAAGAGGTATATAGGGAGATAGAATGTGTCGTGACTTGACCTGTTCGTCCCTGATAGCTAGGTGTTAGGCCAAACTCTGTATTTAGAAGGTATCAAAATTCAGTTCTATATTACATTCAAGGGGGTTTAACGTGTATATTTCAGAAGTGTATATTTCATGTTGGCTTTGTGAGGAAGTTTAGATTGTTCCCTGGGCACAGTCAATCTATTGTGCTAAAGATGTTTCTGTAAGTTATAGGTGTTGCTTATAACACTGAATAAAAACACAATGAATTAAAATAGGACAGATAAGTGACTTTTATATTGTTTTGTTGGTCATGATACAAATCAGAAGCATTTTATTAATTGGCATGCACTGTTACCTTCATTCATTCATTCATTCATTCATTTTCAAAGCTGCTTATCCTAATTAGGGTCACAGGGTGCTGGACCCTAGCCCAATGTTCACTGGGCGAAAAGCAGGGAAACACCCTGTGCAGGTTGCCAGTCCATTGCAGCCGTTACCTTCATTGTACATTTGAAAGATTTTGTTAATCAGAATTATCGTGTTTAGTCCATGTCATACTCCTGTATATTTCTATGCATTTACATATTAAATCAACACTGTGCCAGTATCTGTTGAGTATGTTTGTTTGTACTACTATATATATTTTACATGTATGTTTACATACTAAGTACACTGTAAAACATTACAGCCCCATTTAGTTATGTCTGCTTATTTCTTCTCTTTAAGTCAAAGCATGATGGCAAGTTTTGGATATTGAACTCAGCTGTATGAGTTTTCAAAAATTAAACTTACAGTAATTCATTGTGTTGGCTCTTTGAGAATTTTGTCAGAGCTATATGTATTCATTGAACCTCTGTTTGTAAGTAATATGTTGAAAAAAAAAAGCCAGAAACAGCAGGATGGAGGTTGGGTGCTTGAGAAAAAAATGTGCGGTTTTTGAGAATGAGAAAAACTTTCTTTTTTTAAACCATACAAGACTGAGGTATAGAAATAATGTACCCAGTTATCCACTGAGCCATATAGATAGCACGCCAGTGCCAAGAAAAATATACTTTGTGGTAAACAACAGCGGACTAGATCAACAGGTGAATGAATTGTTATTAGGGGATGAAACCATTTTGTTTGATAATATGATCATTCTATTCTTCAGGAATATACATGAAACACATATACATACAGTGGGTAATTTGTACATACATACATACATATATGTGTGTATGTGTAGATTAAATGTGTAGATTAAATTGGCATTAAATTAGAGAGGCAATATGCCTATTCATTGTGTGACTTTGTATTTACATAGAGCCCAGAAGTCGACTTTCCCCAGTCTGTAAGAATTGTAAATAATAACTATAAGGCTTGTACGTATTTTGTGTGTTATTTCGTGTGGCATATAGTGTTATTGTAATGTGTCTGTGTATTGCTAAACATTGAATATGACTGTAGAGGAACCATTTGGTTTCATTGCAGTTAGTACAGTTCATTTTGACTTCCATATCTTCTCTTTCTGTTTTGAAAGTGTGGTTAGAATCTGTTCTCTCTCTGTCATTATGTCAGTGGATATTGTATGACTACATAAATGCTCAGTTTATATTGCTAACAGCACGGTGCTCTGGGCTTAGGAGATGGTGTTGGCATTACATTCCCCTGGAAACCATCTCTCTGGGAAAACATGCCTAAAAGGAAAATACCACTTTCTGAACATCACGTAGAAACTGATACTACACACACACAGAAATGAAGCCTAAATGAATCAAATTTATGATTAAAAGCTTTTAGCATAACCGTCGTGGTTTTGGATCCATTTTTTCACGTCAGCAAGATGCATGCACTAGACACACATTAAAAGCCTTGAAGCATTAAAACCTCCATATATATTGAAATCAACATTTTTTTATTTTCTTATTCAAATGCATAAAAGACATTTAGATAGGAGGCAACATTCTGCTAGAATAAAACAGAAAATTTCTCTTTCTTATGATCAAGATATCCTTTGTCTCTCTTGTAAAGACACTAGTCAATCTTACACCAGGCCAATTTGTTGAATCCCTCGTCAATCCCATTTAACCACACACCCTGGTCTGTCTCATAGGTTCGCTCACTTGAATGACGGATGTCCTGAACAGTGTCTCCTACCCAATGTGCTGGTAAATACTGTCCAGTCCTTAGGCATCCTGGATGAAAGGACGGACAGACTTAGCTTCTTCCTTAATATGTTTTTCCCTCAGGAATATTGATGGCTCTGGGTGTGGTCTCTGCATAATTTTTGCAGAAAGAATTCACACAGGTAGTCAGCATGTGTGTGACACCTTATGGCTTGGAGCTCAGATTTTCAGATATATATAGATAGATAGATAGATAGATAGATAGATAGATAGATAGATAGATAGATAGATAGATAGATAGATAGATAGATAGATAGACAGATAGATAGATATTCTCATATTATGATGCATTGTGTATCTCATTTAGCTAACTGCTTTTTCATATTACTTGTTTTCCCCCTTTCCCTCTCATGGGCCAAATCCCCAGATAAACAAATTCAATTTTATCCAGCGGCTTTTAAACAGTTTGTTGGAGGTGCTAAGGCTTTTTTTAACCACTGTTCTTTTGAAGTTTAATGGAATAAAAGTTTGTTTTAGTTTTAGAGTAGTACTGTCAATACATTCTTTTATTTTTTCCTACAACTGCGAAGTGTTTTCACCTTGAGCAAATAATATTTTCATTGTACTGACTTCAGAATTTTGAGAGATAAAATGACTGGAAGTGTACCAATAATACCTCACATCAAAATTCTGAATGAAACACTATGTGTTGATTGGTTTGACTAAATATCCAGCGCAGATACTGAATATAATTGTAAATTATGACTCTGTCTGATTGTTCCCGGCAGATGTTTTGGTTTTCGTTCTCGGCGCCAGTGAACAGCTCGTTCGCCTGAGCCATTAATGGTCATTCGAGAATATTCCTGGCAAGAACATTGACAGAAAACAAAAAAAATCCATGTAATTTGAACAGATTGCAATGTAAATGCTTGGTTTCAAAATACCCCTCATCATCGAGAGTTGTGTGTTAGTTGTTATGCTGTAGTTTAAATGTGTGTTAGCACCAACAGACTTTTGTTTGATATGAATGCTTTTACAGCCAGAAATCTGAAAGACAAACTGACCTCAAAATGTCACTGCTGCTTTGGACAAAGGCTATGACAGTTCAATTAATCTCCAAATCTACAGGGGGCGGCATAAAAGGAGCGATCTTGACAAATAAATAGTTGAGCAGGTGTACATTACACCTCAACTGCAATCGTTGTTAAAGTTATTGAAAGCGATTAATCCAAGCGAACAACAGGCAGATGCAACAGGATATGGTAATGGTTAGACAATAAACCAATCCTCTTGAGGAAGCTTATCTCGCTTAAAAACTTTGAATCTCTAGTTTACTCAGAAATGACAGGTTTCTCCACTTGTGTATAATTGCTTGTATTTAATTAGTGTGTAAACTGGTTGCTACGTATGCATCAATCCTATATTCATTTCTTTCATTTCTATTCAAATTTTAATGTGTGAGCCTTGGCAGCTGTAATATGCATGCGTGTGTGTGTGTGTGTGTGTGTGTGTGCGTGTGTGTGCAGTTTGACATTCAAATTTGAAGGTGAAGGACAGTTGTGATATCTGTCTTCCGCTGGATATGTTAGGCTTCATGAAAGTCTCTGGGCTGGCTTTTTACCAGCAAATACACCCTTTGTGTAGATGGGATGGTGGCTAGCAACATGTCCCCAAGCCGTGTATATCCAGATGGAGCAGAGAAACAGAGACACCAGTGCCAACGGAAGAGGTCATCTGTCCCCAGCTCTCAAGACCACAGTGGAGGGCTGAACACAGAGCTCTCTCTCTCTCTCTCTCTCTCATTTCACATTCAAATCAACCATGACAAACCTCCGGCCCAAACAGTGGTGGTATTGCTGTAGAAAATAGAAAGGCTTTTTGGTGAAATGTGAAAATCACCATTTACTCTTCGGGCCATTTTCCATTACAAGATGCTTGGAGACTAACATAATATAATATTTTACTAATTACTTGTATCAGGCAAGCAAATGCAACACAGCAATTATATCTTTGTTTTGCTATTTATTTTTAACCAAAAGTATTAAATAGCACTGTAATTAATGAGCTCATAATTGCCTAAACAACAGTGTTTAATGACTTATACTAATAATTATTCTGTCATTTTGTTCAATATTCCATGGTGAGTAGACAGATGAATGTACATTACAATATTAAGTGCTTTTGAGGCAAGCTAAGCTGTTCCCCAACACTGCCAAAACACATTTAAAATGATCGTTATCCACATGTTATTGCCAGAATGAATAATGTCCGTCTGTGTATATCTTAATTTTGTCATTATGAGCCTCCTCCAATCTGCACTGGTTGCTAGCCTTAACCACTCAGGTCACACGTTTCCAGCGCAACAGACGAGAGACGGAAAAAAAGTCTGCCTTTCTCTCTGGTCTGAGTCAATGCTCACCAGTCTGTCTGGTTCATTCTGTCAAAGGGCTTGTGTAAATACTCTAAAGCAGATGTCATAAAAATGGATTTCATGATCTGCATCCAAGTGTAGGGTGCATCGTGGCAGAATGGTGAGTATTAACAGTTCACTGAATACCACCAGTTTTTATCACAGCAATAAGGTATATCCATATACAAAGAGACAGAATGAAAGGTCAAAGACAGACAAACACTAAAATTTCATGAGTAAAACACGTGTGTTTAAACAAAAATGAGTAAAACATTTAAGTAAAGTTAATCTTCTCAAACAGAACATTGTGACTTAAGAAAACTACATTCCTAAGGAGCTGTGTTGAACTTTTACTAAATGTGCATGTTTTGCACAACAAATCTGTAATAATCATCATTATAAAATGGTTCTCCTCATTTTGTGTATTTGCTTCATCAGCCTGCGATTTTACTGGAAACCGTGCCTCTCACAGTCAGACAAAGTACTCCATCCAGTTGCCCCTGTGAAGAGCCTCTTGAGTTGCGGCTCTAAACTTCTAAAGCCTCACCTGAAATGGGTATAAGCGTCTCCTTGGAGATGCACAATTTCAAGCTGTAATTTATTCTCCTGCATCACTCAGTCTATGGCCTCATGTCATACAGTCAGACGTGCACAGACTGAAAAACGCCGCTTAGACATGAAAGGACAGTTAGCTGGATGTGTACCTTCAAAGGAAGGACTGTGGGTTCACCATGTACAAGGTGACAACTGAAAATACTCAGTAATGCACTAATAGGCCTATGGCCACTGAGGTATGAGCAATTCTGTGTCATGTGTGTTACAGTTACAGTTATATTGTGGTGTGTGTATGTTGTACTAATGGCAATGTTGTGGTGTGTGTGTTGTATTAATGGTGATGTTGTGGTGTGTGTTTGTTGTATTCAATAGACGATTTGTAGGGGGATGAGGGGGGATGCCATCCACCTTGTTAGCAAAATGACCAAAATGTATCCCCCTTGTTAACCTGCCATCCCCCTATATACTCTATGGAGTAGCGTCAGTGAACATTGGGTCATCCCCTTTGTTAAAAAATAACAAATCGCCTGGTTCTATTAATGGTAATGTGGTAATCTCTGTGTGTTGTATTAATGGTAATGTTGTTATCTGGTAATGTAGTGTGTTTGTGTGTGTTGTATGTGTATTGTATTAATGGTAAGGTTTTAATGTGTGTGTGTTGAACTACCTGTCATGTGAACCAGGATGGCCGAGTGGTTAAGGCGTTGGACTTAAGATCCAATGGATGTATGTCTGCGTGGGTTCGAACCCCACTCCTGGTAAAGTAAAATCTTTTAGGGGCAGCTGTGGTCTAGAGGTTTGTGAACTGGACCGAAGGGTTGCCGGTTCAATTCCCAGGACCGACATCCACAGCTGGGTGCCCTGAGGCAAGGCACTTAACCCCAATGCCCCCCGGGCACAAGGAATGCTGCCCACTGTTCCTGTGTCTGGTGTGTGTGTTCACTACTGTTGTGTTGGATGGGTTAAATGCAGAGGATAAGCTCACTGTTCACAGAGACTTGCATTTTACATTCTTTACCTTTACATGTTGTGGTGTGTACGTGTTATATTAATGGTAATATGGTGTGTGTGTGTGTGTTTTATGAATGTTGATGTGTGTGTGTGTTGTATTAATAGTAATGTCGTAGTGTGTGTGTGTGTGTTGTATTAATGGTTATGATGTGGTATGTGTGTGGGTGTGTTGTATTAATGGTTATCCTGTAATCTGTGTGTCTTGTATTAATGGTAATGCTGTGGTGTGTGTGTATGTGTGTGTGTGTGTGTGTGCGCGTGTGCTGTTGTAGCAGCAGTGTCATATTTTCTCGTGTGATTGTATTTTTACATAGGCCACTTTATTTTACTGTTTCTCTGTATCATTCTCGTGGTTGTATGTAAGATAAGTATTATCTGACATTAGATTTGATATTGGGGGAACTTCTTTTTAGACTGCCAATTCTAAATATTCCAAAATAAAGGATATTCTTTGTTCTCATTTCCTGTGGAGCATATTCCATACAGAGTTTTTAAAAAGGTTAATAAATTGATTAATTACGTGTTTATGACATGTAAACGAAAGAGTAAGGCAGCATTTTGACTCTCTCCTTTCAGACACATGACCACTGACCGTCACATGTTTGTGTGTGGGATAAAAACCCTGTCGAATCTGAGTGCAACTGTTTTCAATTATGTTTGCTCACATTAAGCCTGAGCATCACTATGTTCCATAACTCCAGCGTGAGACACTATGACTGATTCAAAATGCTAACAGTGTGCATCTTGCATAACAAATCCTTCTCTCTCTCTCTCTCTCTCTCTCTCTCTCTCTCTCTGTCTCTCTCTCTCCCTCTCTCTCATGAGGTGAGGTGTATTGATATTCCCATCCACACTTTGCTTTAACAATTGTATCAATAATTCACACTCTGACTGTGTAGAACTTTTTTCCCTCCGTCTGTAATTCATGGTGGAATGTCAGACAAATGGATGCTTCCTTATGTCTGAGTTAAAATCCAACTCAACACTGCGTCAGGTTCTGGCCGGTAAATATTTATTTGGATCTATATTGTTTTGTAATAAAAATGACTGATGCCTAAGGATGTACTTCTGACACCTTCATTTTTCTTGAGCTTCACAACCACAGGCTGATGCTTATCCTTAAAAGTATGTAGAGCTACATTAAGATGAACTTAACCATACTGAGCAGTGAAGCAGAAGTATACTGTGGACACTTGATTGACTCTAAGGATTCAGCAACTCAAGCATCATACGTGGAGAGGAATATGCTCTCATATCTCAAACTCATGTACCTTTCCTGAGGTATGGTCATTTCACATATGCACTGTAGCTGGCTGATGTGCAAAGACAAACATTTGCATCAGTAGTGTAAAGCCTCACATACTAAAGTGAACTATATGTTAATCAAACAGTCCATTTTCTCCTCAAGATTAAATGACTGAGGTATAGAGTAACATGCTGTAACTCTCTCTCTCTCTCTCTCTCTCTCTCTCTCACACACACACACAGACACACACACACTCAAGAAAACCGAAGGGTAAGAGATACTTCCATCTTGTGGTGAACATATGGAACAGCACCTAAACAATGAGCAGTGCTGTTAAATGAAGCTGGATTTCAAGAACTCTCTCTCTCTCTCTCTCTCTCTCTCTGCCCCCCCCCCTCTCTTTGTCTCTTTATAAGCATTCCCTCTAAAAGAAAGAAAAATAGAATTCGCCATGATATACCTGAACTGTAGAAATGGATCCATCTTGACTAGATGCTTCGGTGTAAGGTTGATTACACAATGAAATGCATTATTGTGAGGTGCTTAGCGACCCAATAAAGCTAGGTGTCATAAGTCATATGTCATATGTCAATGTCAGAGCCCAAATAAAAATGAAGAATGGAGCAGAGCCTCCATGTATCATTACGAGTCTTCAAAAGCACTCAGTGTCAGCCGCAGTCGATAAGGAAGCAACAGAATGAAGGTATATTGAGCAAAAAGGAGCATATCAGCACTTCCCCTGCCAGTATAGCAGACGAAATCCCACACACAAGCCAAAGCACTTCTCAGCAGTCTCCTGGGTTACTTTTAACAAGATTTTAATGACCAATTTAAGCACTTTTTGACTCCTGTTTTCAGCATGTATAATTGGGGAGAATGGATAGACGGTTTTCGGTTCATTCACAGGTTCCGTCAACCATTTTCCCTCAGCCAATCTGTGAATCAGGCTAATAAGCACTGACAATGACTCCTAAGCCCTTTCATGACTCGTGTGTCACACGCACAGAACAGCATTAACCCTCCTGTCAAACTTCATCTCCACTCATAAGTTATACGCCGTCCAGTGCACCAACTTGACCCAGAGAAGCAGTATGCTGTCATTCTCGGTTTAACATGACCAAAAAAACCTATAATGCTGGGGGCGAAATATACATCTCATGGGAGATGGAATCTTCAAAGCATTACGTACTTGCACAGAGAATCAAGGAGATAGGCAGACGATCCTTGTCTGTTTAGAACATCTTTATTATTATGGTGCAGTCAGTAGCAAAAAAAGAACACAGTCGCCAACATATATGAATTATTTGACCTTATTTTTCCTAACAGGACCAAAGAAAAAAAATATATATATATATATATGTATATATAAAAACTTTTTTAAAGAGAAATGATAAATAATGATTGAAAGAGAAATGGCACCTCGCTGTGTGAAAGTCTGTGATTTGTGATCCTCTGTCATATTGAATGATCACAATGAGTTACCCCCCCCCCCCCCCCCCCCCCCAACAAAATCTCTGCTTTCCCTGTTAATCTGATGTTTCGATGCTCCACTAGACTGTTTATTTCTCAGCGCTGTGGTGCTGAACAAATCTCAATACAAATCAGAATTTGGAAAACCAGCGTGGTCTCGGCTTTGACTAAAAATAGACATCGGAGATGCAAGCTGAGCGAAATAAACCCCGCCTACGTGCTTGGAGAAATTATGCAAATCAAGATATGGTTGTTTTTGCACTTAAGCAGGGATTTTCACAAAACAAACATTTATTCTGTTGGCCTGAGGAGAGACAGCCAATTGGAATCTGACCAGGTTTGGGTACAGGCATTAATTAGTTGGTGTGGGATTGGAATTCCCACCCCAGGGCACAGAGGATGTGGTGTAATTGGTCAAAATTTTCAGCAGAACCACTTCCTTCATAATGGGTCATTATACACTTGCGAGCAGAATGTTGTTTTGGCTTTAACATGTGTCACAAGATAGACCATTTCAGCAAAACCAGATCCACAGCTAAACCATTTACTTATGGCCCCAGGCTCCACTTTTCTTTCTTCGTTTCACATGGTTGTCTATTTGAACAAATTTAGTCGTATGCTCAACTGAATTCTTATTCCCTTTTGACAGATTCTCACAACATTTTTATAGTCTACATTTTATGGGCTATTTGAGATATCTGAGACAGACCAGGCTTAGTGGTGGCTTGCAGTGGAAAGGTTTGCATTTTTCACCATCGTCCTCCTGCTTTAAATCAGTTTTATAGAACACAATTTGACGCATTCTACTAGCACTGACAGCCAGGTTTAAAGGTGCTAGCGTTAGTATTATATTAGACAGAGATTTGAATAAACCTCTCTTGCCAAAATGATCAAGTGAGTTATGTCACTACCTGTCAGTTTCAGAACTTGACCTTAAAAATTCAAGATTTTTTTCCCCTACTGCCCTGTTTATTGCATTTCATGTCAACTGCTAAATCAATTGTTAGACAACATTCGGACATGCACAACTGACTACATACATTTACAATTAATTGCGGATGTTACAAGAAATCTGAAAGATTTTCGGTACTGTCGCCATTATACACTGGTACGCATAAAGTAAAGCAAATAATTCATATTTTAGTGACAAACGAAAGCATTGCACAACAGCGGTCAGTTTATTCGGTATGACCATGCAGAACCATGTCACGCCACATTTTGACTCCAGAAGAGAGTGTTCTTTGGGGCATAAATTTGTCAACATGACATATAGCATGGGGATGTTAGTCCATGCTGACACAATGTCCCTTCATGCTGTGAACAGCCTGTTCTATCACATCTCAAAGTTGCTCCACTGGGTTGAGGACTGAGGACTACACAGGCCCCTCAAATAAAGAGAACTCCTTGTTATGTTTCTGGAACCATTTTGAGACAGCACAGGCTTTTAAGATGTGAAGCATTCTCCTGGTATAAGTATCTATCTGATGAAGAATAAACCACAACATGAGCTTGAATTCATTACAGCAGGCAATGTATATTTTTCAACTTCTCAAATGTTGAGAGTTGACACTGGGGCATTGTTTGCTTGTCTGTGACCTGCATGTTAGAGTGCACCATTCCTGCCATTCTCCTTTGACCTCTATCATCAAAGAGCTGTTTTCCCCACAGGATCGTCAGTGACTGGAGCTTTATGCCAATGTGTGTTGAAGAGGGTGGCCATTTCAGAGAAACTGGGTCCAGTGCCTCTGTTACTGGTGCTGTGCTTAAAGTCACATGGGTCACTTGTTTTGTCCATTCTAATATTCATTTGAACAATAACTGGACCCCTCATCGTCTGTCTGTCTGCTTTATATAGCAAGATAACTCTCTGTTTGGAATGATCCATGTTCACGAATGGGACAGTTTGGCCAATGCATTTCTATGTAAAAGAATGTGTTTTACCATTGTCAGTTGCATGTGCTCCCACTGTTTACAAATAAAACGGTGATTCTCACAATCGTAAGACTCTGCTATCACAACCAAGAAAACACAAAAATCAAATCCCACAGCACTAATTTCTAATATGAATGTGACATGCCTAAAAAAGAAAAGAAAAAAATCGTTGAGCCTGTCCCTAAATCTCACACTGTGGTTCAGGTGCGACTGAATGAGATAGAGGTATAGTACAAGGAACATAAAGAATAAGTTTTTTTTTTTACTATTGTATGTTGGGCCATGGTGGATTTCTCTAATTATTTGCGTGTTACCACTGACATGTAGTTTTTTAACTGTCATATCATCAGAAACCGCGAGAGGGCGATACAATTTAAGCATATGACACAATTTCGGGAAACAATCGCAATAGCCGGTTACAAAACTGTGAAATTTGTTTCATTCATACAGGCTCCCCAAAACTAAGAATCACTGCCCCTCTGAGACAAAATCTGAAAATATATTATGTTCCTCGGTAGTCTTTAATATTATTAAGTTATTCGTGTTAAAATCGTACAAGATGTGACGAGGAAGGAAACTGTTGAGGTCGCGGGGGTGGCAATAAATCCAGGTTAGTAGTTTATACAGTTTAGTAACATTCAGTCACACATGCACGTGTATCACAGAGCAGGACAGCTGATGTTTGCAACGCATTTGTTATTGCGACACTGTAACTTGTTAACACGTCACATTGTAGTCAGTGTTGTGTCCAATAAGGAGTGTGGTGGGGTGTCCAGGAGCCTGATCCAGAGCGGAATCATGGCGTTGAGATGAGGAGAGGGAAAACATATATCGCAGTTTCATTGTCGTTACAATTGCTGTTTAAACTTGGTTAGCTCTTTAAACGTCTGAAACAGAGAGGAGTTCAGATACGCCGGTACATTAATTTGGTAAGTTAAGAGAAAGCGTTCAACATTTTCCTAAAAAAATTCTCTTCCGATTGTTGTTTTATTCCGTCACGGCTAACCAGACAGTATGCTGTATTGTGTCGCGGATCAACTGCATGTTGTTTTTGAACTACCCCGCACGTGTCTTAGCTCTGTTTTAAACGTTTTGATTGGTTTTGATTGGTCCGTAACCCATGTATCTGTGTACACTTAAGATTATTCGTTGAGCTTTATCGTTGTGGTCGCCGCACAAAAACAGGAGAAAACAAGGTTTTCGTACATATAGATGAGAATGATCTTTTGGGCTTATTACGAATATACGACACTTGTTAGTCATTTCATTGGCATAGGATTGATTTTCTTGAACCGACTCACTTGTATTCACGTGTCATTACATTTTCATGTCAGACGTAGACTTTGTCCGTCAAGCCAGTATTGGCCACAGCCTCCTGCTATGCAAACTGTGTGATAAACTGAAACAGCTGAAAGGAAGAAAAGTGTCATTTGCTCTCTGAACGACAAGTCCACTTGTAATTAATTGAATACCCATTCAGCTCAAAAGGAGGCAGTCAGTTCTGATGAGCATTTGGGGAACACATTTGTGTCTAGGTGTGAGCCTTTGATTTTCTGTCCAGTATGTGCCGTTGTGTAAGACTGTGTATACACTATTTAACATGAACAGTAGGTCTGTCTAAAAATGTCTGTCTCGCTAGGCTAAGTGGGACTTAACATGAGCACTGTAGGCCATGACCCTGTTTCCCACACTCAAGTTCAGACATTATCTACACTTATCTGGCTAGTGAGAGCTGAGGCATGGCTCTTCACGAGGAATGTGATGGACAGAGGGGGCCACAGAGCTGCCTTTTTATGGCCAAGCTGAGCCAGGCTTTGAAGAGCCAAAGCGGTCTGAGTTTGCCTCACTCCAACGGGTATAAGTCTGGGGGTATGCAGGGCAGAAGCAGCTGTGTTGTGATGGACATCTTTAAGCCAGGTGCAACATTGGCCTCTTGGCCATTGGTATATTTGAGTTTGACTCTGTGTGTGTGTGCGCGCGCACGTTTGCAAAAAAAGGCTATCAGTAAAGTCTTAGCCAACTGTTTCCTTATTGTATATACTTTAGATTCATAGAAGCACCATTGTTCAGAGGTGCTTGGTGTTGTGGTGTGGTGAATGGTATGCTTGAGAGTTCCAGGGCCTCACTGCACGTCCCACAGTCATTGCTTCGTTCATTCAGTAACATAAGCTGTGATAAAACACAGCAGCAGTATGCTTTTCAGTAGTTTAGGGACTGTCCACAGAGGATCGTCCGGGACAACCAGGGCATATGTGATGTAATCTGCAGTAATCTCCTCAGCGCCTAACACATCGCTGAGTGATGTTTAAATTCCAATAACCCACAGATGAGTTAGACTAAGCTATTACCATTATTACAGTAAGACTCACAGTTCTTATTACAGCTTATCAGAGTGTACTTGGTTTGAGTTTACTCTAAATATCAAGCAGAAGTAGGCTATATTTCCAAGTTTATTATTGAATTATTCTTGGTTTCCTTCTATTTCTTTATAGTTGTATAGTAATGCCTTCACTATTCCTAACATAAACCAGGTCTAGAAGGGCAATAACATGTTTGATGTTTGCATGTTTGTGACATACTTCTGTTAACCTACATGGTCATTGCTAATCTCTGTTCACTGTTAAACTATTGATAAGTAATATCCTTAACTGTGGTAATTAATCATGATATCTTAACTCCAAGTGGCATTCATATTACCCTCTATTGAATATTTTTTCTTAAAAACATATTGTCATTTACTCCACAGTCCTGCATATTACTCTCATCACCCTTTTCAGGTTTAGTTTAAATGGTATTTGACTGTAAACAGGTCAAAAACAGAGTAGGTGAGAAACCCATATTAAGAATAATGACACTTGCTGTTACCAAATCACATGTGTCATAACAGGCTTGTCCTTCTGGAGAAGCATACACTCTAACTATAGCATGTGACTAAGGCTAGAGAGGGAAGCTTGGTGACTGGATGGTTAGTCAGTAGCTTACATTCCTGTCGACAGAGCTCCTGAGTGGAATGTCTTCTCTGGGCTGGGCTGGTGCTGGTCACATGGTTCAGATATCACTGCTCCCTCTGTGAACCTCGTCTGTCCTACACGTACCGGCATTCTCTCTCTCTCTCTCTCTCTCTCTCTCTCTCTCTCTCTCTCTCTTTCTCAGTGTCATTTTCTCTTTGCTATTCTAGGTCACAGAGTGGTAAACAGGCAACCAGTAATCATTTCAGTTGGCTAATACCTCACAGATGTCAAAGTGTTGCTGCATGCTAAATGACCTCCCTTGAAAGAGAACTCCCATTGTCTCAAACATTGGGATTTTTTCTTTGAAACAATGGCTTGCAATAGGATCTTAGAGAGTCATTAAGAGAAGTTTTGTCCACAAGTGGAGGTGAGATGCTTAATAAAATTTAGTTTATAGATCACTACATAAAGACCACTATTGCTGCTGACCTTTTTCTAAAGGAATGAAGTTACTGGAATCCCATCCATTTTACATGTTTGATATATTTCCAGCTCCAGTAAAAGCACAAAGTGAATCATCAGGCCCTTGTTGTAAAATATGATGTGCAAGTTAAGGAAAGGATCTGACATGAGAAATGGCTTTGAGTCGCTGAAGGAGATGGATGGACTAACATTGCGTGAGATGTTGGGTCAGTTTTCACTAATCCAGAAGACTTCCTCCATAGCACTCTCAGCTCCTTCTAAAATTACTGCCAGGTCTACAGTGTAAAACATTCAAATGTCCATCTTTATTTGAATAAAAAATAAAGACAAGGAAATGCTATTGTTCTTCATATACCACTTCTGCATAATGGAGGAGTGTGCTTGGCTTTGGTACAGAAAGGAGTAATGCAGTAAAAACAGGTTTTCTGCTCCCTGCAGCGGCCTGACCTTTCAGGGCCCTCACACGTCCTTGCCGATGATCCTGCGTTTGCAGAGCCGAGCTGCCTTTCACATAGTTGGAAGCCGTTGAGGAATGTTTGTGAGGCTCTCTGGTATCTTGTTGTTTTCCAGCATACAGGGCTGATGGATGTTTGACAGCCTGTTTTGATACTTGATTTTCAGAGAAGAGTGATCAATGCCTTCCAAAAACATTTCAGGAGGCCTGCCTGCGTATTTTAATGGTTAGAAGTTCCTGTCCTTAAGTTCTTGGCTTGTTACAAATATACAAAACAAGGTATATGTGTGGTCTCATAACTGCCCCACTTATTTATTTACTAAACATATAAGCACTAAAATGAGAGCAGACAGAAAACGTGGAAGAGTTTTTTTCCACCTTGCTCCATTTTGCTGTGTCTAATGTATTCATTTTTCCATAATATATTATTCATACCTTTGACATGAGTTGATAAATGAATTCATGTAACAATCAGTGGTAATGTGGAGGGGAAAAAAGATCAAAGAGTATCAGAACCACTAATGAGAAAGTTCATTACAAGATACATGCCAGTGGAGGAAATTCATTTTACATTCATGATCTCTTCAACCCCTGCTGCATTTTAATGTGATCCTCTAAGCTTCAGAGGAGAGTGAGTGTTTTACCTAGCCCTGGGTAACCGGGCTGAAAGTCTTGCTAAGTTCAACCTGGCTGTGGCAGCTTTTCTGCAGCTTTTTGCTAACAAGTAGATAGTATGAGAGGAGCCACAGTGTTTGAGTCTGGCTTGTTGCGTGTTTGAGGAGTCATTCCTGAGGGCTGAAAGGTGGTAGGACAGAGGGGGAGTTTTTGTACTCCCCTGTAAGTGAATGAGGAGAGTGTTAGATGCACTCCTCCCACCCTATGGAAATGGACACTGCTGTTGTATTTATAGAACGGGAGCACAGTCAGAAGCTTTTTCATAAGAGAGCAAGGGACGCTCCATTTCGTCAGAGCTGTGTGATATTACAGTCTAGAAACGTCTCTCTTGTTGCATGATCTGACTTTGTGATCTTAGACGCCTTGGAGAGGCATAACAGGTAGGCTGAAAATGTCATCCTGTTGTGGGGACGATGCCTTTCATATTTATATTCATATTTGAAAAATGTTCTTCTGTGTTAGACGAAATAGCGAAGTTTTTTAATGTAAATGTTTTCAAACATTTTGTTGAAAATTGTGTTAAACCATGTAAACTATTTTCTGTCTTTTTTAAAAGACTAGTGTTTTACTGAATGTCTCTCATTTGTCTTATTTTTTTCTGAGACAATTAACAGAGACTCATAAGAACCTTGATTGCAAACCAAACATTTTCTTTCCATTTTTAAATATAATATGTAAAGACCACGTGAAATTTAATAGACTGTAATGTTTTTTTCCTCTGTCTACAGATGAACCCAGTGCACTGAGAGGAAACACAACCACAGTCAGAGCTATTGAACCAAAGGGTCTCATGATGGAGAAGCCAGTTATGCAGACGCAGTCTTCCACACTGCCCTTCTTTGACACAGCCCATGCTTTCAATCTGCTACGGGGAATTCATGAGCTGCGCGCGGAACGCAAGTTTTTCGATGTCACCCTGTGTGCTGAGGGAAAGGAGTTTCACTGCCACCGCACTGTGTTAGCAGCTGCTAGCACTTATTTCCGTGCCATGTTCGCTGGGACTCTTCGCGAGAGCGTCATGGACCGAGTGGTGCTCCACGAAGTGTCTGCAGAGCTCCTCGGACTTCTGGTGGACTTTTGTTACACAGGCCGTGTTACAGTTACCCAGGACAACGTGGACCTTCTGCTTAAGACGGCTGATCTCTTCCAGTTCCCCTCGGTCAAAGAGGCCTGCTGCGCTTTCCTGGAGCAGCGGTTGGATGTCTCCAACTGCTTGGAGATCCAGGACTTTGCTGAAGCCTATGCCTGTCGCGAACTGGCTACCAGCGCCCGCCGCTTTGTGCTCAAGAACATCGTGGAGCTGGCCAAGGGCATGGACTTTGAGCGGCTGCCATGGAAACGCCTGCTGGAGTTTGTGTCAGACGACGGCCTGTGTGTGGACAAGGAGGAGACGGCCTACCAGATCGCTGTCCGCTGGGTCAAAGCCGACCTGCAGCACCGGCTGCACTACTGGCCCGAACTGCTGCAGCAGGTCCGACTGCCCTTTGTTCGGCGTTTCTACCTGCTCGCTCACGTAGAGAGCGACCCGCTGGTGTACCTTTCTCCAGCCTGTCTGCGGTTGGTCAGTGAGGCACGCAGCTTCCAGTCATGTGAGTACGACCGCCATGACCGCCCCTGCCACCGTATGCGTCCACGCCCCTCCACTGGCCTGGCTGAGATCCTGGTGGTGGTGGGCGGCTGTGACCAGGATTGTGATGAACTAGTTACCGTAGATTGCTACAACCCACAGACCGGACAGTGGAGGTATCTGGCTGAGTTCCCAGACCATCTCGGAGGCGGCTACAGTATAGCTGCACTTGGCAATGACATATATGTCACAGGTAAGTTATTTGAGAGGAGCTCTTCTCTGCGAGGTGCAGCTCTTTACTCAGGATGTTTGACTGGGGGGAGCTTAAGTTCTGAGGCTTCAGTGTCTACTTAGGCTGGCTGTGTACTTTGGCTGCTCTGAGGTTCCTGTGCTTTCCAGGCTCACAGACTCATCAGAAGTATAAATAAACCACTGCCTTTTCGGTTATATGTGAGAGAAGTAAAGTGCACAGTGTTCTGCCAGAACTGCAACGGTCAAAGTGTTATTCAGAGACCAGTCTCATTAATGGTCTTCGGGAATGGACAGTGTTCCCATCGAGAGAACATCCAAAGCCTTCGCGTGCTTCCATGAAATATCTGAACAGGGTTAGATGTATGGTCCACAAATCAGTAGTGAAATATCATTGCCACTGTAGCAGTGGTGCAGAATGTAGGCATATGACTGGGTGAGAGTTTATGAAAGCTGTCTCAGTGCTGAAAGAATGATGAAGTGGCTGACTTCATCATTCGGTTTTGTTTGCCCACGTCTCCGTAATCCTGGCCAGCTTAAAATATTATAGGCACATGACTTGAGCACAGTAGATTCATGATGTAAGCCAAATACTAAATTTTTAAATACTATGCTGGTAAGACATAGAGTGAGAGATTCTAGTAATCAGAATGTTCTGATATTTATCTTAAATTTGAAAAATGTTGAAACCCAATCAAGATCTGACCAAAGGTATTTTGATGACTGGCGAATTGCAAGCAGCTCCATTTCATTTCATTCCCATGATGTACAGTAGCTCTGTGTCAGCTATTTGCTAAACAGATTCAAAGTAACTGACATGTTTTAGTCTGTTATGGCCAATGATAGACAATGGCCTGCTTCCTCTCTGACCTGTTGCCTTGTACTGACAGGTGGTTCAGATGGCTCTCGGCTCTATGATGGCGTATGGCGTTATAATTCAAGTGTGAACGAGTGGACGGAGGTGTCTCCTATGCTCAAGGCTCGAGAGTACCACAGCTCCTGTGTCCTCAAAGGCCAACTGTACGTGGTGGCGTCGGACAGCACAGAACGTTATGACCACGCTCTGGACTGCTGGGAGGCCTTGCCCCCAATGCTACACCCCATGGACAACTGCTCTACCACTGCCTGTAGAGGTCGTCTCTATGCCATCGGCTCCCTGACTGGAGAAGACACCATGGCCATTCAGAGCTATGATGCTGAAAGCAACCGCTGGTCCTTGCTAAACTGTGGTCAGCTGCCCCCCTGGTCGTTTGCCCCCAAATCAGTCACTCTCAATGGTCTCATCTACTTTGTGAGGTAAGAAGAACATTTGGTTGAAGGAGATCCCGACTCATTTCTTCCAGTCATGTTCAGCTGCTGGTCAGACTATTAACCCTGATCCACTCAGAGGAAGAACTGTTTCTCAATGTAAATGTTTTTTTTTCAGGGACGATTCTGCAGAAGTTGATGTCTATAATCCACAAAAGAATGAATGGGACAAGATTAATCCCATGAACCAGGTATTTGGCACTTACCTTTCATTTGTGGTTTACAACATTATACACAAATATCAGTGATGTGCGTGATACTTAAGAGATGTAATCATTGCTTAATACTTTTGTTATCTGGATAAATTTGTAAGGCACATCTGTAGATCACTTTCAGCTTCAATCCAAACATCTACCCCTTTACCCCTACAGGTCCATGTAGGAGGCAGTGTGGCAGCACTGGGTGGCCGTCTCTATGTGTCTGGTGGCTATGACAACACCTTTGAGCTGTCAGATGTGGTGGAAGCCTATGATCCAAGCACTCGGACCTGGAGCCTGGCAGGCCGCCTTCCCCAGCCAACCTTCTGGCACGGCAGTGTCAGCATATTCAGACAGTTCATGCCGTCAGTACCCAGTGGTTTTGAACCCATAGATCTGCCCGAAAGCAATGCCATTCAGTTACACCGTCACCATCGCAATCAAGCTTTGCACAATCACAACCACAATCTCAACCACAATCAAAACCAAAACCAAAACCGTGATGTTAATCCAGCCCACTGAGAAGGATATGGGGCAAAGAGGTTTTGTAGGGGGCGGGGCCTCAGCCATGGGGTTGAGGGTTGTGTATACTGTGATGTCACCAGACCAGGTGTTCTGCACTTTACTGCTTATCCACCTCAACTGGACACTGATGAAGAGTGGAGATGAAAGGACAATCCTTGCTTCACTGTTGCTTTAATATACAAACGTGAGCTCAGTCATTTTTGTTGCATGCTGGTCTTAAATGCAGGCCGTGTGGATTCATGCCAGCTTTGGGCAGTAAGACAGCGAAAGACAGGATGGGAGTACTAAACCAGTGCTGAGTGCCTGTTGGTTTGGGCAGATCCCAAAGTATCCATCGTTACTGTATGGCAGTACCTCTGAGAAATCCTTAATCCGTCATGGATTTTACAGTGTAATCCAGAGCATCCCAACTTGGATTGCACTTTTCCCTGGTTACAAGTGTCAAAGTGTCAAATATACCCCGTACATTCCAAATGGTGAAAGTTTGGCTTTTGAACTAGGAGAGCCATGCTGCCTTTTCTAATCTCATTAGTGAATTAGTGAAGGAGATACTGCTTAGAGAGGTAAAGTTTTAGAGGAAGAGAGAGGATAATTAAATTAAAATTCACAGCAAACTGACAAATCCACTTGCACAGATTTTCAAAAGATGAGTCCTTCATCCACTGGTCTTAAAGGATGGACAATCTTAGTTTGAAGGTCAAGTTTTGATGTAACCAGACTAGAATGGCCTTTCTCCCAAAGTCAGCTCTAGTATGCATGGAGTTTTCACATGTCTTTGTGAATTAAACTCATAGTAGATATTTTCTTATTTTGATAGAAAATTATGTTTATTTATGTATTTAATCTTTATTTTGGTGAGTGTGTCAAATGGTATTTGAAGAATAGAAACATGTTACTGTCCTCAAACTGCACGAAGCTATTTTTTAAGGAGAAGTTCTAGTGAAATTACTGTTTTACATGTATAGCCATTAGAATGCTGTATTGATAACTGGAATTAGCAATTGATTATATGCTTAACATTGAATGGAATTTTGTGTTTCCTAACTTTAGTAATTATAATAATGAAAAAATACAACATGCTCCAGCGGTACTTGAGACTAGCATTTTTGTTTGTTCATTTTATATTATTTGTTTTTCCCTTTTTCATTTTTTTTCCTTACAGGATATTTCATGTGTTTTGTAGCCAAATCCATTTTTACCATATTGGCCTTATTGTTTGGTTTTTGTGTTGTGGTGTCTATAAAGAGTGAACAACATAATAAAACTGCAGGCAGGATTCTCCCTTTCTCTCATTCATTTCTGCAGAGCCATGCACCAGCCTATTTAGCAGGAAGTAACACAATGTTTCAGTGCTATAACTCACGTATAGTTTGTAAGTTTAAAAAGTAACACTAAGCATCTCCATGGATATCAACCATACACACTGATGGTGCATATAAAAAGACCACCCTTTTTCACCAAATCCCACAAAAAAATCAGACAAAATGTGAACATGGAAGCATCATAAGTACTTTAAAGTTGTCCAAATAAAATTTCATGCATAAATCCTCAGCATAAACAGCTTCATAGCAATCAAGCCCCATCATCTCAGTCAACCATTCTGAGAACTGTTAAACCAGACACAAGGCAAATCATACATTTTTCCAGTTTCTCTCTTCACGCAGTTATTCTCCTCTTATGACGATGGACATCCCCAGACAGGCAATCTGGCCGGTTTTGGCAAGCACAGTCACTGGTATATTCCCTTGTTACGTTCGTATTTAAAACAACCACAGCAGCTCCCTAGTATCTTCACCTGTCTTAGAAATTGTGGAAGATCTTCACGGCTGCTTGCACATTTCTCCTGCTAAGTCTCTCCTCCTGCTTTCTCTTCAGCTCCAGCGTCCTCCAGCTCCACTACCACGCTGGAGTGGTGGATCTGGTAAGGCTCCGTGACAAGCAGCGTTTGCTCCATCACGTCGGCAACTGTCAGCTCTGCTTGTACCTCTCCTCCTCCAGTCCCCTGTGCTACACATGACTCAGCCTGCTCTACACTCACAGTCTTTTGGGTTACTGTAAATGTAGTGTGCTCTTTTGCCGTATTTGCACCATGTGTAGTCACATCCTCCTGCACCATGACTGTGGTTGGCTGAACAACCATGTTGACTACGGTTCCGGAACCCTCTGGGTTCTCAGATGTGGTGGCTGTATCGGGAGCAGCCTCGTCACTCACCACCAGGTTCCGAAGCCTTCTCTGGCGTGGGTTGTAGTTCTCCACACGATTGTGGATCTGGGAGTGTCGCCGCAGGTGGGCCTGAGAGTTGGGTAGATTTTTGAGAAGAGAACACGTGTAAAATTTAAATCTGAAACCTTGGTAAACCGGAAAACTAGGAGCTGTGGCATTTGTGCATACATATCACCTTAGACTTCGCTGAACATTGTCTGAAAACAAGGAGCACATCTGATAAGTGTAACTCAGTGCTTTAACATTCCAAATGGCTTATCTATCTGTAGAAAGTAGCTAATGTTAAAAAAAAAAAATTAAATGTTAAATGTGACCCCCTCACATGACATACCTGTCTGGTGAACTTGTAGCCACATTCAGTGCACTCAAATTTCCTCATCCCTTTGTGGCGTTGCACATGTACACGAAGCTGCTCAATGGCTGTGGAGTGATCACAGTTCTTTTTTATTAAAGAGTGTCAGAAATGAATGATCTCCATTAAATCTCATCTCACTGAGCCAAAGGAAACTGCCGGTTAAGCCAGCAACACTACTGGGAGTTATGTCGTAGCTGCTGTTATAAGCAGACTGACCAGTCGAGCTTGAAGGAAAACAAAAAGATACATAGCTAGCCCTCAGCTCTTTTACCTTTAAAGGTCTTGCTGCATATGGTGCAGAAGTGTGGACGGCCTTCCTGGTGTTTGCTGGCCACGTGGCGCAGGAGTGGGCCCTTCTCAGTGAAACGCTGCTCACAGAACTCACAGGCGTAGGGTCGTTCACCTGTGTGAGTACGGTGGTGCTTGTCCAGACTGGCTGCTCACACACAGGTGTTTAGTACCAGTAAAAGAAAGAAGGAGAGAAAGAGTGAAGGTTTCTGCTGCTTCTAAAAGTACTGTACATGAAGCAACAGTGTGTGTGTGTGTGTGTACATAACCTTTGATGACCTCTCTCAAATAGACGCTGAAGGTACTTACACAGCATTCAGTAAAAAAAATGTAAATATTGGTGGACTCTTCTAGCATCTTATTTGTTGCATGTTGCATATTCCCCAGAGTGTAGAGATATTATAAATGTTTATCACAAGTCTAATTCTAATAATGCAAGTATAGCAATAGGAAAACAGAAATGGAAAGCCCATGTGGTACTGTGTAGACTGTTAAAGAGGATTTAAGGTGACAGCTACCTTGAGAGCGAAAGGTCTTTCCACAGAGGTGACACTGGAAAGGTTTCTCCCCTGTGTGTGTTCTGAGATGCATGTTCAGATTAGCCTTCTGGGTAAAGGCATGGTTGCAGAACTCACAGACAAATGGACGTTCATTTCTGGAAAACATTGAGAAAAAAAAACAGAACAACACTGAATCTCCTGCCTATGGCAACAAATAAAAGAACAAATGCATTCTACCAAATCTGAAGAATCTAAAGAAAAAAAATAAAGATAGCATAATTGATATGCCAAGTATTGAAATCTCACTGGTTTAAATATACATTATGAAAACTTCTGTGCTTTCATTCACTCCATTATTTATTCTGAGAAGTTGCACTATGAACTGTGCCATATCAGGGTGTATCCAGAGAGATGTGTTGCAGTGAGTCAGACCCTGTAAATGCTTGCCTGTGTATGGCTTTGATGTGCATCTGCAGTCCATTGCGGCTGGATGCTCGGTGACCACATTCTTCACAGACAAACAGCTTCTCACCGCGGTGTTTTGAGGCCTCGTGGAGACGCAGCTCCGTGCGAGACAGAAAACACTTGGGACACAATGGACACTATACGGGAAAGACATTGATCTTTTTACACTTAATACTACGCACTTATTGACTAATTTGATCAAGAAAGAGAGAGTGCTCACCGCATGTGGTTTTGGAGCCCCGTGAACTTTGATCAAGTGGATCCTCAGCTCCTTCTTCTGCATGAACTGTTCACTACATGACGTACACTAACACGAGAGCAAGCAAGATTAGAACATGTTCACTACATGACGTACACTAACATGAGAGCAAGCAACATTAGAACACGTTTAGACACTTCTCTCCGTGAGAAAATCAAGCAGAGCAGAGGTTTTTGTTTCTGCTCTTCTCATCTAAGCTCTGGTGTAGAGTACCTTGTTGGGCATCTCTCCTGTGTGTGTGACCATATGTAGACGAAGCTCAAGTCTTTTGCGAAAGGTCATGGAGCACCTGGAGCATGTGAATACCTGTGGTTTAAAAAAAAAAAAGAAGGTCGTCTAACAAAGGAGAACATCAACCAAAAAAAAAAAAAAAACTCTTCAATTTTGTTTAATTATATCTAATTTTTCTCTGCTTTGCCCATTTGACTGCTTTGAGGAAACTTTGAGGAAAGTTTGTTGTTGTCACCTGTCAGTTCTTGGGTGCTGAACTAGGAAGACAGCTCTTTGTATCCATGTTAAAAATCTGATAATGGTCTATTCTTACTTGTATGAAAACACCTTTTGACGTGGTACATCTACAGTATAATTATCAAAGTCAACTGTTGAATTAGTGAACACACTACAGTCCAGTCACCTTCAAAAATAAGTCAGAACACAGCTTACAGACCGGACTGACCTTTCAGTACTGTTACTTTAGAGAACCTGTCTTTTTGTTCTTTAACTCACCACCTCCGCTCTGCTCTGACAGTTCCTGGCCTCATGCTCCTGTAGATTGTCCTTTCTGTAGTAGCACTTCCCACACTTAGTGCATTCAAATGGCTTCTCACCTGTGTGTCGTCTAGGAAACAGACAGAAACAGACGTACGGTGGTTCAGTTCCTGACTTTCCATCCAACATGGTTAATATAAGTGGGCACTTTCTTATTTCAGAGACATGCAGAATAGCTTGTTCATTTAGGCCTGAGATCTTAGTCTGTGAAAATAATGATACACCCATACTTTATTAGCATTCTCTATACTATAGATAACATACCTGTTGTGCACTTTGAGATAGTATTTGCTAAGGAATGTCTTATGGCAAGTGGGGCACTGAACAGTGTCTTTCTTTTTGTCTTTTGATGCCCCGTTCTCTTTGTTGACAGCTTTGCGACTTGGTCTGCGCGGTCCTCGCTGAGAGGTTGCCATGGTGGCAGGCATGCTGTTGGGCACATACTCTTCATCAGTGTCCTCAGTGAAAACCTCAATCTCTCCACCATCCTCATCATTGTCATCATTCCTGTTTTCAACTGCTCCGCCCTCCTGCCATGCACAGTGGACAAGAGGTTAGACGCCAAGTGGACAAGAAGTTAGACGCCAAGTGGCAAGTGTTCAGATTTTAATATTATATCTTATTTACATAATGAACATAAACAGTCTGTAAGAGCTGTCATTAAACACTTACAAAGCACAGATTGAGACCATTTCTTTCTTTGGATTTTTCCCCTTTTTCCCCAGTATAGAATATCTAATTCCCTGTTCTCTGGTAGTTCTCTACCACTGCACAACCCCTGTTCCTATGTAGGACAGTGAGAATACACATCTTCAGATACATGTAAAATCTGCCACCGCTTCATTCCACCGCAACTGTACAGTCAACACCACTGAAACATAGCATGTGTGGAACCTGTTATCAAGTTTTGACAGAAAAACATCTTTATTTATAACCATTTAGCAAGAACATGTAAAGTGAGACCAACTACAGAGACACATAAAACCTGAATTTGCATGACCAGCTTAAATACCTCATTCTCACTCAAAGCTTGACTGCATTCATCTCCTCCCTGGGGTACACTGTTGCACTCTTCTTTGGCTTCTAGCATCGGCGCTCTCCTTCTGGTGGTCCCCATCCTTGACACAACTGGTGAAGGGGTCTCCCCAACCAACCTGCTGGGACCCTTTATCTTCCTCCCTGAACGAGTAGTGGTGGTGATGGAGGTGGTGACGGAGGTGGTGAAAGTCGTGTTGACAGTGGTGAGCTCATCGACCTCATCATGGTCCAAAACAGCAGAAAGTGTTTCAGACATTCCAGAGGCTGCGTCTGTTTTGTTTTTAGTGCCTTGCCGAGTCTTAGGCTTCCTTTTGACAGGCATATCAGCCTTTGAGTCCACAGGCAACACAGTCATAACTGGTTTGCCTTCATCCTGTCCACTTGTTGCCACTTCTGTCTGAAAGGCTTTTTCTCCCGGAAAGTCCTGACAAGGGATCAGATATTCTGGAACAGAAAGGCTACTGGCAGCGTGACGCACCTTCTCCAAATTACTGCTGTCAATCGTGAGTTCTCCAGTGTAGAAGAAATTCAGCAAGAGCTCGAGGCCGTCGTTTGGACATTCTTCTGGGAGGCAAACCTCCATGCAGGGTGTGCTAGATGTTGAACTAGACTCCTGGAAGAGCTGACTGAAGCATGCGAGGACATTGCGATGGGCCAAATACACCTGGCCGTTTGGGATACTCAGCATTGCGTCACAGAAGCGACCCACTCCCCTCTGTTGGTTCAGTAAGGACAGCACTCGCTGAGCATGCGAGCCCCCAGGCACATCCATAGCAACGCCCGGACGACCTGAAGACAAAACAAATTTAAGTTTTATTTACCTGAATTCAGCAGTTAAATTGAAATTGAACTGCATCTCTTGATAGTCCTTATGCCTAAAACTATTCTTGATTACATGAATATTATTTTTGCTATTTCATACTGAGATTTTTGGATACACTTTTGAAATTGTATACCTAAAAGTGTAACGCTTTAATTGACATATTCTCACACCTGTCTTTCTCGGCGACCGCAAAACATAATGGAAAACGACTGACGATGAAGTAAATTAACGGTGTGCATGCACTGACACTTCGCAAGAAACACACACACTAGGCTTATAAAAATCATTTTGTTCGTCCTTATCTAGACGTTAACCACGATATCTGTATTTTCAAGACGCTCCCTAAACTTCTAGTTGCACTAGAGAATCAACAGTGAGCCACTCACCTTTAACGTGGACTAAACAGTTGCTCCGCTTTCCTGTTTGAATACAGTAGCACAAATTAATTACAGCTCTAACATAGGCGAACCTATAACAGAAAGTCAGTATATCATGAAATGCATTTTGAAAGCTAAACAACAGTAGGCCATGTTATGATAGGGACCGGATACGACGTCCAGAAGGCGTCTCAGAGCCCTGGAAAGCCCTCATTGGTAGTTGGCCAATCATTGTATATCTGAGAGTTTCATTCAGGTCCCCTGTTCATATTGAACGAAACATAAAATGTAGCCTTTTACAATATTATCAATACTAAAGTTAGAATTAAACTATTTAAATATTTTTTTAAATAGTTTGCCAATAAATACAAATAATAAATCTGTTATAGCTCAATAAGATCGCTGTTGTCTGGAATAAACGTTTAGAAAAACTCCGGAAAAGTAAGGTAATGTCCATCAAATCGCGTCTTGCCCCAACCGCACAAAATAATTTTTGCAGCCGTGCTATCAGCTAACATGTTTTAGTCCGTAATCGCCAAGCTATGGATATCTTTTCATTGTAATTAGTGCAACGATCCAACAACGGCAATGCAGTCCTGAATGGGAATAGGTGATAAAGATGAACATTGTCCATGCAGTGGAACTACAGCAGTTGATGAAGTAAGCACAACTTGCCTGTGGTGTCCGTCTGGCACACACATGGACCAAGTCGAAATTGCGAGCCAACGGCGCTAGCTAGTGAAGCTACCAATTTCGGTTTTTGAAGAGTGTTAGGTTAAGTCATACATTATTCAGCCTCTTCACCTTCCCAACACGACTGGCAACAGATCCCTTTTAGATTTATTAAGAGAGGTACGTAACGTTAGCACAAAATAAACCACCGAGACTAACTGTTGGCCTTTTCAGCCAGCTAGCAATTCTTTTGTAAAGAAGAAAAATGAAAATCACGGTTGGTTAACGTTCATGCATGCCTTCCTCAAACCAGTTATCAAAAAATCAGAAACGGTCTCTGTGGCCGAAGTCAAAACTTTATCGTTAGCCTTCCATGTCTTGTTTACTATTTCATTCGGAAACTTTCGTCTTGCCATACTTTGTTTGCTAATATGATATTGGCTAACCAAGTTCATGATTTGGGATGCTTTCAGTAAGAGATAATGGCATATTGCTGCAAAGGTGCATTGCCACTCATTAACTTCAATCAGAGTCATGACTTGTTGACTACTTGAGAAATCACTTTCTATACAGGCTACAGCGTAAGACTTAGACTGCTCTGTGTCGTTGGACTCTGACAGGACTAATGTTTTCGTCCCCTACGCTTTTCTTTCAGGTGCAGTTTTTTGTTGTTTTTATGTTGCCCACAAACCCCCTGCTATCCAGTTGACGACAATGAAAGTGCAGAAAGTCTCGCCTCGTTCCACACACGTGCAGCCAAACGCGACTAAGCGTAAAAATAAGTGGCGGCTGCATAACAGGAGAGCACTCGGTTTGAACTCTTCTGATCTTAGTCCAAACTCGACCTTCGCCAAGGTAGAGCATCAGTTAGCCAACAGGGAGAAGTCCCACTTGAAGCGATTAAAGAAACTGCATGCGAAACGTATAATTCTGAGCCTCGAGGACAGTTCTTCCGTTAAAGCGAAGGACAGGGACCAGCCGGGGACTTTCTCTCATGTCCACACCAATGGAGGAGGGACAGAGTTGGAGGTCAATAGTAATTCAGAGGACTCCCAAGACTGGCGCTCCTATGCAAAATCTGTCCTTCAGAATGGCGTGGAATGCTCTGCGGGTCAGGAGAGCCCAGATGCAGCTTCCCCAGAGCAGTTGGAAGAAGAGGAGCTTCAGTACCATGCCCAGCTTGACCGCAGTCACAACCGCACAATACTGGTCATGCAACAAGGCCAGGTTGGTACTTGCCTTCAGTATATAACTATAAATAACATGAGATAACATAATTATCCTGCTTCACTAATTAACAGAATGGCTCCTTTTTAGCATGAAGATCTGTAAACTCTTAAGTGGTGACTTAAGTTTACTTTAAGCTACTTTTGTGACATTTTAACACACTGACCATACTGTACTGTGCTCTGTAGTCAGTAAGATCAGGTTATTCATGCTTTAAACTTCAGCAGACATGGGTGACATTAAAACTCTGCCATGTTATATCAACTGTTTTGTTTTGCCCTGCTTTACACACTTTTACATAGGCTGTGAAGAGCTTTGAGTCTCTTGATGATTTTTGTGAAGAAGTGTAGACAAGACAACTAACCACCTGGACAATTGCAACTTTTCAGACTTTCATTCCACAGAAAATACCTGAACACACCTGAGCATCCTAGACTAATCAAGATCAGTGGCTAATCAATAATGCTTGTCTCAATCAGCATACACTGCAACTTCATCAAGAATTTACCACTGATTTAGTTAAATATTGTTTGCTTCTGAATTTGTTTTTTTCACTCTTCAGACCTTGTGTTTCCGTGGGAAGTGCCTGCTTACGTGTCTGTATGGTCGAGTTGAAGTGTTGGGATTCACCATAGAGGAGGGCCAGCAACCCTACCCCATGTTCTCACCCCCCTCCCACTGTCCACTCACCATCACAGCCTTGGGAGACAACTCCCCAACCATCAAGAGCAGGAAAGAGGGTCGCCTGGAGGCCAAGGCCATCATCCGCAAATACCTGTCCACTGGTAAGAGCCAGAGGTCTGGCTTTAGCTGCCCTCTGTCATGGTTTTCTCAGGCCACTGGGCAGAACAGATTCGAATATTTGTCATTAAATTTAGTTCAAAGTGCGTGCCTTCTTTTTTTTTTCTCCCTGAATTTGAGTTGTGTTATGGCATTGAGCCCAGTGCAAAGTGTCAGGTTTAGCCTGTGTAGGGGAGTGTAGTGTCCAGTACATTGTGTTGCATTTTAAACAGTATTGCACACAGTCTTGTGGTAGTAGCAATTACCTGCAGGGCTTTACCAGAAGGAAGCAGAATAGCGTTTGAGTGTGCTGTTGAGGCGCTGTTTGTATATTATCTGATGAGTGTTGTTTTGACAGAGCCACGGAAGAGACTGCTGAGCGAGGTGGACGCAGACTCCTGTGTGGTCCTGCTCGAGCCCCTGGACACGCCTCTTACACGCTTTCTCACCAGCTTCACAGAACTGAACCAGCTCTTCAACCTCAGTGCAGTCAGTTGACAACATACACACACACACACCCTGACACTCTTCTCACTGCTCTCATTTACCAAACACTACCAGTAATAACAGTATTAGTCAATACCAAATGCTCTGAGAGATCGCCTTATCCAATTTTTTGTTTTTAGTAACTGGCCAGTTCAGGGTTCGAGACTGCGACCGTTTTTTGACAGACTTGCTGTTTTCGCAGCCACGCCCCAGAGTGAAAAGTGGTAGGGCGAAATACGCGAGGTGCCCAAATCAGGTGCTGGTGCAACCAACTGAGAAAGTTGGTCGCACTAGTGCAACCAGTGGAACAGTTAGTCTGGAGCCCGGGACCAGTAACAGCTACTAGTTGAATATCTAACTGCTGCTGTCAACTTAGTTGTAGTTAGGGTCTTACTTTCCTTATTGAAAGCATTTGTTATTGTGATTTCATCAGTTAGCGGTTTACAAAATCCACCAGTTGGTCCTCTCCAATAGACACAATACACAGCACAACACTTTGTAGCATAAAACAAAGCCACATTGTGTCTTTTACATGTACATTGTTACATTTACTATGCTGAAACAGGTGCCTCAGTTTTCATTAGAATGCATTGTGTAGCCTGAACATTGAACGGTAGAAATAAGACTTTCCCAGATCTGTAAGTTGTCCGTTTTGAATGTGAGCTAAAGTGTGGCTGTGCTGTGTGTGTTTATAATGTGAGCTAAAGTGTGGCTGTGCTGTGTGTGTTTATAATGTGAGCTAAAGTGTGGCTGTGCTGTGTGTGTTTATAATGTGAGCTAAAGTGTGGCTGTGCTGTGTGTGTTCTGAATGTGAGCTAAAGTGTGGATGTGATGTGTGTGTTTATAATGTGAGCTAAAGTGTGGCTGTGCTGTGTGTGTTTATAATGTGAGCTAAAGTGTGGCTATGCTGTGTGTGTTTATAATGTGAGCTAAAGTGTGGCTGTGCTGTGTGTGTTTATAATGTGAGCTAAAGTGTGGATGTGATGTGTGTGTTTATAATGTGAGCTAAAGTGTGGCTGTGCTGTGTGTGTTTATAATGTGAGCTAAAGTGTGGATGTGATGTGTGTGTTTATAATGTGAGCTAAAGTGTGGATGTGATGTGTGTGTTTATAATGTGAGCTAAAGTGTGGATGTGATGTGTGTGTTTATAATGTGAGCTAAAGTGTGGCTGTGATGTGTGTGTTTATAATGTGAGCTAAAGTGTGGCTGTGCTGTGTGTGTTTATAATGTGAGCTAAAGTGTGGATGTGATGTGTGTGTTTATAATGTGAGCTAAAGTGTGGCTGTGCTGTGTGTGTTTATAATGTGAGCTAAAGTGTGGCTGTGCTGTGTGTGTTTATAATGTGAGCTAAAGTGTGGCTGTGCTGTGTGTGTTTATAATGTGAGCTAAAGTGTGGATGTGCTGTGTGTGTTTATAATGTGAGCTAAAGTGTGGCTGTGCTGTGTGTGTTTATAATGTGAGCTAAAGTGTGGATGTGATGTGTGTGTTTATAATGTGAGCTAAAGTGTGGCTGTGCTGTGTGTGTTTATAATGTGAGCTAAAGTGTGGATGTGATGTGTGTGTTTATAATGTGAGCTAAAGTGTGGATGTGATGTGTGTGTTTATAATGTGAGCTAAAGTGTGGCTGTGATGTGTGTGTTTATAATGTGAGCTAAAGTGTGGCTGTGCTGTGTGTGTTTATAATGTGAGCTAAAGTGTGGATGTGATGTGTGTGTTTATAATGTGAGCTAAAGTGTGGCTGTGCTGTGTGTGTTTATAATGTGAGCTAAAGTGTGGCTGTGCTGTGTGTGTTTATAATGTGAGCTAAAGTGTGGCTGTGCTGTGTGTGTTTATAATGTGAGCTAAAGTGTGGATGTGCTGTGTGTGTTTATAATGTGAGCTAAAGTGTGGCTGTGCTGTGTGTGTTTATAATGTGAGCTAAAGTGTGGATGTGATGTGTGTGTTTATAATGTGAGCTAAAGTGTGGATGTGATGTGTGTGTTTATAATGTGAGCTAAAGTGTGGCTGTGATGTGTGTGTTTATAATGTGAGCTAAAGTGTGGCTGTGCTGTGTGTGTTTATAATGTGAGCTAAAGTGTGGATGTGATGTGTGTGTTTATAATGTGAGCTAAAGTGTGGCTGTGCTGTGTGTGTTTATAATGTGAGCTAAAGTGTGGCTGTGCTGTGTGTGTTTATAATGTGAGCTAAAGTGTGGATGTGATGTGTGTGTTTGTGTTTCCGCAGAAAGAGCTTAGGTCACAGGCCGCCATCTATAACCCTGCTCTCTCTGCCGTGGGTGTGACTGCCCTACGTGGACCATTTGGGCGGGGCCTGGTGATGTCACAAAGTTACAGGCAGGCCTTAAGTAGCTTACTCAGTGCCTGGGCAGGTAAAAAAAAACCCCAAAAAAACTCTCATCTAATATTTCTCCAATCATGTTAGCTCTGCTTATTAGGCAGGCCTCTACCCATTAACTGCTCTGAGGGCCTTACTTCTGGTTACATATGTTGATCTGATGATTTTTTGATATATTTGACGTTCTTCTGGTTACATTGGTAGATCTGATGATTGTTAGGAACCTTTGACATTCTTCTGGTTGCATATCTTGATCTGGGGATGGTTTGGTACATTTGACATTCTTCTGGGTGGTCTGTCCTTAGGGGAGTTTGACCGCTGCCCTGTAATCCTGGTGTGTGGGGCCAAAAACTCTGGCAAGTCCACCTTCGTCCGGCATCTTATCAACAGTCTTCTGAATCAGTGAGTATCACCATGTCCCTCTCTCTCTCTCTCTCACCATAACTGCCCTTAGCATCAGTTGTAGGTTTAATGGTCGGTAACCAAGAGACACTGTTAATTTTGTCATTATACTCCAGTGAGTAAGGAAAAGTGGGATGGAAGAAGAACAGTGCAGTGTTAATGGAAACGTGTGTGTGTGCGTGTGTGTGCATTTGCAGCACTGCGAGTGTGGACTATCTGGAGTGTGATCTGGGCCAGACGGAGTTTACTCCTCCTGGTTGTCTGTCTCTTATCACAGTCACAGAACCACTGTTAGGTAAGTTCCTCCTCAAGTTTGACATACATAAAACCAATGCACATAGAATTCACCATCACTCACCAACAGATTCACAACATCCTTCAAAACTTAGTCCGGATGAATTTTGATCTTTTTTGTCTGGTTTGGCTTGCTGTTGACGCATTCGGTGTCAACAGCAAGCCATTCAGAAATATATCTGTGTTTTTATTTTTTCCCAGGTCCACCGTTCACGCACCAGCAGGACCCAGAGCACATGGTGTTTTATGGACAGCCAGACTGCCAGTCTGATCTGGACCGGTACCTGGACTCTCTGAAGTCTCTGTGGCGCTATTACAGTGGCGAGAACCCCGTCATCATTAACACCATGGGCTGGGTCAAAGGCAAGGCCGCAGACAAAAATTAAACATTAAATATTTAAACATTCTCAGTATCTCAGGGAGGTCATTGTCTTTGAGAAGGCATTTTTGTATAGTAGAAAAAATAAGTTTAAAGTATTTAAGCACTGCTAAAGAATAAAGCCTTTTATTTTTTCTCTGGTATCTCCATGTTATGTCTTGGACCATACAATGATGAAAGCCTTTTTGTTCTGAACATTGCTATCACAAATGTCATTATTTGTACTGTCTTGTGATTTGTCTTCTCTTTGTCCTCTCTAGGTCATGGCTTCCAGGTTCTGGTGGATCTCATTCGCTTTTTCTCCGTCACCCACGTGGTGCAGCTCAGCTATGGGGACACGCCTCAGTGTCAGAGCCTCACTCCTGAGTTCATGCGCTCCGCCCACGGCTTTCAGACACACCCTCCAGCCCCGCCCACACTGGGAGATGAGTCGGACAATCATGCCACAGCGCGGAATCACGTGCTCCTCGCTGTCCGATCAGAATTTGAGGGGGCGGGCAGCGCCGGCGAAACGTAGGAGCCTTAACTTTGAGCTCTTGACTTAACCTGAGACTTATTGTGCTAATCTTACTAATCAGACACAAGACCCTGTCTGTGTCTAATGATTTTCAGTGATTTGACAGCATGCGTTTTTCACCCAGCCACATGAGGGCAAGTAGTTATTCTTAAAGGCAAATGAAAAGAAAGAAGAAAGAATTGTTCTCATAATCTCGACCCGTCCTAGTCACTCACAAACCCTGTACTTACCCAAATGTGACACTAAACACAGTCTGTTCCAGCACCACTGAGTTTCTGAGTTTTGCCAGTTGATTATTTTAGTAGTATTTTTTGTTTTACTGTAAGAGGCAGTTTTGTTTAATTTTTGCTCTTTTAATTCC
Source organism: Chanos chanos (assembly GCF_902362185.1). Lineage (NCBI taxonomy): Eukaryota > Metazoa > Chordata > Actinopteri > Gonorynchiformes > Chanidae > Chanos > Chanos chanos. Next base: position 24,684,074 of record NC_044497.1, on the reverse strand, counting down.
TACAGGAGACACCAGCGCAGTAATGAGCTTCGTGACCTGGCCCTGTTGGGTTATTTCAGTCAGCTCCAGTCTCCTGAGCCCGGCCCAATCCGTCCTCTCCACTGCTTTGTCCCATACCAGGTAAACCAGGTCCACAATCACTGTCTTTTATACATAAACCCTGTGAGTGGACAGATCAGCACAGTCACAAATTCCTATAGCACTGCCAAAATATCCAGTGAGGCTAGTGTTTTAATTAGGGGTTAATTCTGACAATTTGGATTCATCTGAAAGCTGATGTGATTGGAGTCACACAGAAGAGAAGTTCTTAACCCTTCTTAAACAACTCTGTTTTTGCAATCAAAACTAGAAGCTGTAGTCTATGTTTGCATTAATGGTTGCTTTAAACCTCAGACCTAATCTCAGTTTGGCCTGTTGCTTTGTCCAGGTGCCCCATTCTGCCGTGGCCATTGGCGTGACCCACTGTGAAGTGGCGCCCAACCACATCCTCTATGCAGCCAATGCCAGCCTGGTGGGGCTATGTTGTCTGGGGGAGAAGGTATCGGGCAGGGGAGGCCCCGTTCTACTGTCCCAAACGCCCATCTGTCAGTGTGTGGGCTTAGGTGTGTGTCAGCTCTTCCTTGTATATTTACTTTACAAATGACATGCAGAGACTCTACTGCGCTGTACTATACTATACTATACTATACTATACTATACTATACTATACTATGAAGTATTTTCTTCAGATCAAACAAGTATTACAAAATCTTCACCCGAGCTGTTAAATTTAAACCAGAACTATATTATGCACATACTGTATCTGTATGGAATGCAATGTTGTGACTAAACAGAAAAGCAATGAATTTTAATAGTTAAAAAAAATCAAGGAAAATGTTTGTATATTTATTGTTGTATGTATTGTATGTAATGTATAATTGAGAAAACTGGGTTGATTAAATATGATATTGATTCTTGGTCATAACGCCCACTTTAGGATTTACCTTTTCCCCAGTGTAAACTCTACATATAATTTGTGCATTCAGTTTTTCCCCATTAAAGTATTTTCTTTTTCCTGTGTCATTAAAACTACGCAGGATGTTTCATAGCTCCTGCTCCAGCTGTCACACAGTTGTCTGTGAGTCAGACAAGGATTCTAGTTGTCTAGTTATCAAATTTCCTCTCTTTGCTTGCTGTTATTGGCAAGACCAAGCAAGAGAAATTTTCAGTTGTGTGACTTTAAGTAGTATGGAGTGTTAGGTCAATACTCAAGTTTATTGGGATTTCCTACTTTCAACCATGAGCTTTCCGTTACGATCCGACGTTGGAAATGGATCCTTTTAAAACCAACTATATCATCAAAGTTAACTGTCTGTAAGATTTTAGTCATGCTATTGGGACCAGAACCAATTTACCAGCCTTGCCTGAAAACTGTTTTGAATTTGAAATTCATGTACTCTAATGGGTTGACCTATTCTAATGGGTCTGCTGATGGGTTGATTCCCCAGGTGTCCTGAGAGGAGTGGACATGTCACGAGGACTTTACTTTGTGGTGACCCCTGTGTCTCCCATGGTCTTAAGACAAGTCAACTGTCTGCTACTGGGAGAGGTCACCTTGCCTAAAGCTCTCCTCACTGTGCAGGTAACAGCCTATCCAGTTCACCCAGTCTCAAACTGCTATACCCACCTTATTGTCTGTGCCTTTCCCTTGTTAGCGTTAGAATGTTTTATGCTTTCTCAAAGGGCTGGTGATAATGTGGAGGAGGTGTGAATAAGATCTGATTAGCTCCAATGTTAAAGTGAAGATTCTTACCTGACCATTCTAAATATTAAAGGAGAAGTTCATGAATGTTGCTTTTCTTTTTCATCCAGATGTTATTTCTAACTGCCTGTAGGTGGAGATCTGATTTTTCATGGCTTTGTTTCAACATGCCAATCTTACCATTCTGAGCTGAAGAGAATGGATGTTCTTGAGAACAAGCTGTCCCATCAAGCCCCCATACAAAGCATTTTAATGCCAAATTAAGATGTCATTGAACTCTCTAGAACCTGAACGAAGTACTTCTGTTCCTTTCTCAGTGGTTAATGAACTCTGAAGTGTTTTATACACAAAAAAAGTCCCACAATCACAATGAATTTTTCCACTGAACGTTGCCATAGTGACTCCATTTACCGGGAGGGAAGCTTATAGCTGTGGAGTGACAGTATTGTGATATGTGGTTTGAACATTCTTCTTTAGTAGACGTCTGGCTCAATAAACCACAAATCATGTGTCTATAGATATGTATTCAATTCATTCCTAATGATACGTGTTGACGTGTGTTGCTTACTTACCCCACCATGAAAGCCCAGTAGTTTGGTGTGGCTTCTAATGTTTTGTGTATTTCTTTCCAATGAGCATGCTAATGTCTGCGCATTGAAACTCAGTAAACCATGTCAGAGGAACGTAGCAGATCCTCCTCTATAGACTTGCATTAAGACAAAACCCAATGGTGGAGAATATTGTTGAACCTCCTGTTTTGTTTGTCTACCATGCATTTCTTTAGCTGTCATGTGGCGCTGCATTTCTCCTCCTCAGAGTTTTTGAGTGTTTGTCTGGTCCCATTTAACATTTTAAATATACAAACATTTAGCCTTCTGTTGGAATGGTTGATCACACAGCTGTTAAGACGGTTCCATCCACACAGTTTCACTTACAAATGTCACACTCACACGAGTCATAGGCGGGATTCTGGAGTCTCACTGTCTACTCTCACAATATTTGTGTATTTGTGCTAACTAACATGCATCCTCTCTGTCCTGTATTGCAGCCTGGAGTAGAGGGAGAGTTACCATACGTCACGACTGACTACAGTTTTGAAGTCAAAGGAGCGGGAAAGGTTCATGTTTTCAAAGGACTGATGAGACCTGCTTTCGTTAAAACTAAAACAAACAACTAAGTGCTTATGACAACAGACTGAGCTCTCAAAGCATATTGTTTTCACCTTGTACATTTTTTTTTTTTTTACACTGAACTTAAAGTCCGTGACTACCATTGAATGTACAGAGACACCAAATGGGGCGTGTGTCAAGCAGGAGATGGTGGACCAAAGTGAATGATGGGACTTGTAGTTTCTATCACGTCTGTTGGAAGACTCCCTGGCTGAAGGCCCTTTGAGAAAAAATACATTATATTCATGTTATACCGATCATTTTATGGATTTCTGCTTCATAAGTGTCAGCTTGTTGTTACGGTTTATCACATTATAGTCTGTCATATCCCGCGACACTATGACCGATTAACATCTTCAGGTGACATTCCCAGACCAATACCGTACTCAGTGTGAAATATTAAAATGTCTTTCATTTATTTTTGTGGAGAGTTTCATCCAGATGTTTTCAAAGCAGTTTATTTCTCGTATGAAAATGGTCAACGCTGTTCTGGTTATATGCTTTGTATTAATGTGACGGAGGTGTACACAGCTGTTTCCATGGCGTCAGCCTTACAGATAATCAGTTGTGGAACCTGCTCAGTTTCATTTGAATAGGAGAGCAGTGGAAACAACATGAACCATGTACCTCCTACAGCTAGATTTCTCTACATTCATAAATGAATTGTCAGGTATGGAGGTATGCTTGTTCCTACAGCTAGATTTCTCTACATTCATAAATGAATTGTCAGGTATGGAGGTATGCTTGTTCCTACAGCTAGATTTCTCTACATTCATAAATGAATTGTCAGGTATGGAGCTATGCTTGTTCCTACAGCTAGATTTCTCTACATTCATAAATGAATTGTCAGGTATGGAGGTATTCTTGAGCTGTATCACCAGGTGAACATGAATGCGGAAAACCATCAACAACTTTGAAATCTCCTGTCAGTAAACATACAGTTACTATTACCCCACCCCTCTCCCCAGGGGAAAGGAACCCAGTTGGAATGTCGATTTCTCTTGGCCATCCTTTTTCTATCTTTGTATGGGAATCTCTTTTCTATTTAGTGTGTACTTTTGGAAACATGTAATTCCATAACATTGTGGATCATGAACAACAAAGACATTATTACAGATTCCTTTGTGAGCTGGGTTTCTTGTTTCTTTTTCTTTTCTTTTTTTTTGGCAAAACAATACGGTAATATAGTTAAGAAAAACAAAAAGTTTTGTGTGTGTGTGCGCGCGTACAGCAGAATTGCACTCCATTTGTCCTTGACTCAATAGGATTCGTTGTGGACTATGGACAAATAGCTACTGGTCACTGGAGGGCAGTGTTGAATTCGTTATGCTAGCAGTGCCATTTTTATGCTTTTTTTGTGCTCATACTCCTCTCAAACTTGGCTTAAAAATGATGTAAATATATATTATTTGTCTTGAATATATTAAAGCATTTTAAATAATTAAATCATTAACATTGGTGTTTGGTGGCAACCTGCAAAAATTTTAGGTTTATTAGAGAATAAAACTCATTCCCTGTGTTTATGCAACATTAACAAAACCACAGAGGTGGATAAAGCTATTTCTCAGGCTTTGTTGGTCCTAGGGTTGTGAGACAGGGACGTAAGATAATGATCTGTTGGGAATCCAGAGTGTTATTTTTACTGTTTCAGAAATGTCTGGAGAAAAATGCACTCTTAGTTCCAGCTTACATAGCTTGACTGAAACAAAACCAGCCACTTGTCCTCCTCTGGTTGACTGATGTCACTAGCTTTGATGAGGATATTAGGAATCTGCTCAGAGACAGAATTGGTCAGTCTCGTTCTCACTGAGTGACCAACTTTATCTTTTAATCTAAACATTTAGTTTACCGAATTCTACCCTGGCCAGTAAAGCTCATTGTAAAGGGGGAAAAATCAAGTTATATAAAAGTTTAACTTGTTGGGAAATTCCTCTGATTGTCCAGAACGTTCTCCTGTGAACCAAATATTGTTGTATAGTTCTAGCTGTTGAGAACTGTAAACTTCTGATAAATATCTGAACAGATCATAAGTTCTATGACGTACTTCCATCCAGCGATACTTGCCAGTTTGCGAACCATGGGGGTGGGGAAAGGGAACGGTGCATTTGTTTGTTGAGGAGCCCAGTCAAATAGACCTCACTTTTTTCAGACACCCCAATCTTTGCTTTGTTCACAGCCTCCACCCCACCTTTTGTTCAGAGAGGGGGAGAGAGCACACACAAGCAATGCAAGTATTGTGGCTTTCTGATTGTTTTACTTTGTCAATACACATGTTTTTCCTGTGAGTGCAAAGCTATTGGATGAGAAATATGTCTTGCTGGAGGTCCCATCTCAGCAGTCCAAATAGAACCCACAGTCCTGGAATAAACACAGACCCTTACCCCGATTAAATCTCCAAGAAACATAGACTAAACCATTTGGCCATTTGTCTTAATTCATGTAAATTGAGCAATTCAGTGTTAACAAGCACTGTGTGAGGTGATTAGCTTCCAGTGCCAAGAGCAAATCATCTACAGCCCTTGAATCTCCTACATCTCACAAGAATCTGTCACTTAGCCCAAACAGGAGAATATCTTACCTTGATCTTCACTTTCAAATGTGGTGTCATGCATTCAACTGCTTTACCTTAATAAATACCATTTAAACAGTCCTGTATGGGGGCTATTATGGGAGCTCCAGCCTTAATCACAACCAAAGTAACCCGTGATACTGCAGAGTGATTATTATAGATGATCCAGCTTAATCTGTATTCACAAGAAATCCTATCAAGTGATATTACAGACAAGGTGCAGTAATGTTCAGTGTGAAGATTCTCAAAAGCTTCAATCTATTTATTTTGGAAAGCAAAAACAGGAGAATGCTTTCTTGAAACCTTAGCACACTTTAGTGAGAGACTGTCCGTGATCTGTGGCAGAGATATAAACAGTCACGTTCGTTGTTCGCTGTCATTCTGTCTGGTTTCTTTAGGAGAACAAACACTCCCCCGATGGTGTCTTTTTTGAAAAGCTCGCGGAGCTATGTGGGTGGAATCCGGGGATGCAGTCTAAAGGCCTGAGACCTCAGATATGAATATGGGCTGTGATTCAGAGACGGAACAATTAATGCTGCACACATGGAGTACCTGGCAGATCCCTGACTCCAGACTTGGCTCCGATTTAAAGGCGCCCCTAAGATCATCCAGGGGAGGTGTGGAAACCGGCCTCTTTTGCCCGAGAGAGAAAGAGAGAGAGAGAATCAGCAGTGCAACACAGCACTCCTAGTACAAAAACTGGTGTTAAAAAAAAACTGATTTCTAAATGTTGCTTGGGCAATATGAATCACAGAACAGCTGGAGGTTTTAGGTCAATGGGGTGTCTCTTGACAGTTTAAGGATGGGTTCTGAAATGTTCTTTGAAATGGATAGCATTATTGTGTATATTTCAGTGGTGCATCTAACTGCATATATCTCAGCCCATCCATTCAAAGGCTTTCACTGAATTTGCCCAAGGACTTCTGTGCAGCTGACTCGGTTTCTAAGCACTGAGCATTCTTTATCAAAGATTCCTACTTTTGTGTTGTCCCTCTTTAGCCAACCACACCCTGTCTGGGTGCCTGAATGCCATGTGAATCACAGGGTTTCAGAACATGCAGTCACTCTAAACACAAAATCGGTCTTAGTCTGTTCAAAAGATGAATAATTAACAGCAGGACAAGGGTGATGGAGTCACGCAACACCAATCCAAACATTGCGTGATCTTAAGAAATGATCCAATGATGAATAGACAAACCTCACTGAATAGCTGCAGACTATTACAATAGGCCATGATATTTCAGATTCATTGTGATTTGTTTTTATTTCGCCACTTGCAAAAACTCACAAAACTTTATCATATTGATTTCATCGATCCATCAAGTTCAGAACGTGTCATGTGCAGGTAAAACATAATTTCAAGACCTTATAGGCTCCCCACGATGGGTCTGTGGACATAACAGCATAGGATGGGGTGGGAAAGATCCTGTCGCTTTATACTGGTAAGTTAACCTTCAAGCGTGACATAAGACGTTCCATGAATCTGTGTTGTAATAACTGTGACTCTACAATATTCCTGCACAATAACGGTCCTCTGGAAATTTAAACGCCACGTGCATTCCAAAGGGAATGACAGCTCTTATATAAAACGCAATATCATGTAATTACCTCTGTCTTGTTTTAAAGTAAGAGCTACTCCACTGCGCCTCTAGCTGCACAGTCTAGCGCGTGACGAGAAGAGGGGAGAGAAGGAAAGCCCTTGGCTGAAGGTGGACTGAATGAATGGAAAATGCGCCTGATGGCTGAGAATAGTCTGCAAGCAATGCCTCAGAAAAGGACGGATTAAACGTTACAGCAGAGAGGCTTCGGTTTGGTTGGTGGCCAAAACCAAAATAAATTCGCCTAAGGCAGACATTTGCCAGAAGAGAAAGCCTAATCTTTTATTTTTGTACGGTTTATGGAAAAGGAGGGATGTTCAAAAGAAAGGACTATGCGGTTTGACGAAATGACGGATCCGGAGGTTGAGGGGGAAATATAATGCAACGTAAACTAGTTTGATTCAACAGGTTTCCACGCTTCAGCTGTTTTGACTCTTGCTATGTGCTGCGCCGCTATTTTGTAAGAGATGCATGATATGTAGCCAACCAAGAATAAACTAGCCAAGATATGCTTTGTTTTGGCTAGCACGCAAGCTATTTTACAAATACAGCAATGAGTTCACGTTGAAATCTACCGAGAAACGTTGACTTCATTTATTAGAACAAATACAAATTAATATTATGCAACAGGATAGTTTGAAGTAAGTTTTGTGTGAGTGTATTTTGGGCAAGTCACACGTGCACCTTTAACAGGTTTGCGTGCATTGCATTGATAGGGCTGAATGGTTCGAGCTTTTGAGAGGGGTTAAGCCAGTGGCAGTGAACTCTAGGGTTACATCACAAAAAGTGAGCAGAAACACTGCTTTTTAAGCACGGTAATTGGTTACATAAAAATATGAGCCGATTAACAGTGCGCCATGACAGGACAGTTACAGACCAGACAGGATATTTAAGGAATATCTAGCAGGAAAGTCCACAAAGAAAGGCAAGGTTATTCTTCCACGCTGCCGAGTTGTGTCGTCCGCAGCTGCAGCCGACCGCTGGTAACCCTTTGACCAGCTGTTTCCGAGCAGGTTTCATTCTTTCTAGCAAATGTACTGCTAATTTTCGAGCAAGTGGACTATGAATTCAGCTCAACTGAAATCACCCCCAAGGAGTTGGCTTGGTCTCCGCTTACGTCTGAGTAAGTGTTTCTCTATTTTCCTCAAACCGTAGCGTACAGTGTGGAATGTCATTACAAGTTAAAACGATCAGCGCACACCATTGATCTATTGGTATTTGATAATATTCACTCTTGCCTTCTTGTTTTTTTTTTTTCTCTCACGGGCTTTCATTATACTTTTTGGAATATTTTGCTGGATCAACTTCTTCTTTTCTTTCTTCTTCTTCTTCTTCTTCTTCTTCTTCACCATCATCATCATCATCATCACACCAGTATTCTACAGAGGAGCATCGCTGGCTTTCTTGTGGCAAGCACTCAACTCTAACGTAATTTTCTTTAGGCCTTGCTCTTAACAGCTTTTCTTGCTTGGGATCAGTACATCTCGTTCAGTATAACTTTCAGTTAATTCAATGTAGATTTAAACTAACCCCCAAAACAGTTCTTTGCACTGGATGGCCAAGTGATCTTGTGAGAACTTCAGAGAGTTTGATTGATTACTTTGTTGCACAGGCAAAATAAACATTGCATATAAGCCAACTTCCCCCAAACAGATTTTTGAGTGTCATTATTGACTGAAGTGGATGCATTTGTAATATTCAACATGCCTGACTCAGACTTTAGAGAACAGAAGAACCTAGAAACTGAAGTGGAATAATTAGTAAAATATATCACAGGCAGAAAGACCTTAAAGCCTCTGTAGAACACGTTGCTTTAATCAGAGTCCGCATGTCTTGGCTTGTTTTCCTGCGCTTTTATACCACAGAGAAAATGACACTTGACGTACTTGAGCGGTGAATGTTTAAGCTGACAGACTGAATGAGGTACACAGTGGCTTTGAATTAGTCAGTAGTTGTCACAAGCATAGGCTGTTACCCCATACATTGATAACTCAGCATGACTGTGCTGGGATTAGTTGAATAGCTTGTATCCCTGGCTGTCAATCCAACCTCCGGCAGTGCTGGTAGCAGTTATATTTAGCAAGCAAGCGTGTTTGTTGTATGTCAAGGACTTGTAACTTTGTGAGGTCCAAGATCTCAAGGCTCATTTAAATATGTTTGGATGTTAGTGTAAGAATCTTGTATTGTGACAGGTGTACCAGATTGTGGCCAAAGCTTTGTTCAGCTTTGTGTATCCATGGGTCCATGAACTGTCCACACACACACACACAAAAAACATTGCATAGGTTGTTCCTTTTTTGCCTTTCTAACATGTTTCTTTTGCAGTGTGTCCTACAGTTGGACTTCTGTTTGACTTTCAGTAATTCCGTGCCTTTGGACTAGGCTGCATGCAGGTTTCAGTTCTGTCTTGTGTAGCACACATACCAGAAATAATTCACAAGGTGGTGATTTACACTTTACACTTTTTTTTTAATGTCTCAGTTTTGCCCATTGTAGGTCATCACAAATTGTTGATACCTGGAGCACAAAAATGTGCAAGCACCATCAGTAGAAGCTTGACATTAGAATTAGAGGCAATAATCTCCTTTAATAAAGATCTCAAAGTTTAAAAAAAAAAACTCAATGCATTTTTTCATAGGCTTTTTCCTATCTGTCTTGTAAAATAAACATGCTTGGATCTTTTCCTCAGTGATCAGTTGAACAGTTGGTTCCCCTTGTGGTAATGCTGCACCCAAACAATACTTAAATCCCTTTTCCTCGGGCAGTAATCTTGTTACCTTGAGTGAGAACTGGCTTTAAGGTGCCAGTGGAGTACTCTTCCTCAGAACAGACATTCATTTAGCCTGCACAACTTCTAATATTTTTCATAACACAGTCACATAAAAAGAAAGATGTTTTTGGAGCATGAAATGACATGACTTTTTGTTCAGCTAAACTATATTTGCTAAATTGCCAGTTATAAAATTCGCTAATAAATGATCTAAATATTCCTCTTTACGTGTTTACTGTTCACTGTTCACAAGTAACATTTTTGTTTGTTTGTTTGTTTGTTTGTTTTCCACCTAAATGTAACCTCAAAGGTGGTGCCATACTTGTCTCGGTACCTTATAGAGTGTAGTGAATGTTTAGGGAAATACAGAGCGTGTATGTGCCCATAAGTTGGTCGTTATTTTTGTAGTGAACTGCTATGGCTCCCAGCTGAGCCATGTCTGGGTGAAGTCATAGCTCTGAGTTGACGCACACAGCTGTAGGCCATTTCTTACTTTCTCTCATTCATATCTTTCCCCTCACCCTTCGCTCTGTCTGCGTCCCTTTTCGGACGGTTTTCATCAGCCACAGGAAAGGAAGCCCTGACGACTGCACCCTGGCGGTCCCGGCCTCTTCTTTAAGGGACTGTCAAACTCTTAATGTCTTGTCAGCTTGGAGAGATAAGTGAGAGGTTTTTTTCGTAATGTTGTGTGTGTGTCGGCAGGCTCATGGTTCAGAAGACAGATGGTGAGGTGATGTTGTCTGAGTTCCCGCAGTCTGCTCCCAGCACTGACGTGTAAGGACACGTAGACTCTTATCCAAGCACGGCCCTTTGAAGACCAAGGCCAGACAAACAGTACGGACGCAGCAGGAGAAGTTGTCGGCTGACTTTGCAGTCAGGCAGAATTAATATGCTTGTGGAGAATAGGTATTCATGTTGGCTTCATTAAGTTTGAAGATTTAGTCAGTGAATGAGGGACCTAAACAGTAGCTCATCCTTTTGAATGGTCAGATAGTAATGGAAAGTTCTATGTGGGGAGCTCCTCTCAGATGGAAGTCTGGCTGAGTCGTGGTCACTGGTTTTCTCTCTGGAGAGTGACTCACTGCCTTAAACTGGACACGTGTTTCCACCCTCCTGGCAGAGTGCAGAACGGGTAATTAAAAAACCTGCTGTTTTACCTTAATGATGTGCTCTCTCTCTCTCTTTCTTTCTCTCCAAAATGAGCATTATAGTGTGTGTGTTTAGCCCACACCTGTGGCCCCACCCAGTTTAAATAGCTAGCTGTAAACACTACAGCCTTCCCAGTGACAACAGACACTTTCCCAGAGAATGAGCAGTTTCATTCCCTGCCACACTGAGAGAAAAAGGGGGGCTTCAGCCAGCTACTCATGTCTCATTTGGTCAATACACCATGCAGGTTGAACCACAAGGTAATCACAATTCCCCGCATCATTAGGATTTAGGGAGCTAAAGAAGTTCCTCTTTTCCTCTCCTTCACATTCTGATGTGATTTTGTTTTTTTCTGAGAAATTTTGAAATGATCATGTTTTTAATCTGTGGAGGTTCTGAGCTTGTATTGATAAATGTATAAGTCTAAAAATGACTTTGAGAGTGTCGCCTTTGTGCTTATCAAACTATCAGGAATGCTGTGTATAATGTAGTGTAGCTGTGTGGGGGTAGTACATTTTTTATCTTTAATTTTTCTCCATCTTTCGTTTTTATTGAGTAATTTCAATCTTTGCTGTGCTTATTGAAAGTTTGTATGTCAGTCTGTATTTGACAGAGAATATGTGATATTTCCACTGACTGAATGGAGAAGATGTTTAACATGTATTTGAGTTTTCAGTTTAAAAATACGGTCAAAACAATCAGTCGGTCTTCATAGCTTTCTCTAATGTAATCTTACTTTTCTAGTGTCATTGAAACATTAAACACCTGTCAAATCTTATTTTATACAAACTTCTCGGCAGCTCTGGCGACAGTGTGCTGGAGGATGGGTTGCGAAGGGTTAACCACAGTTTTTGATGGGTTCTCTCCATCTAAATATAGGCTAGCTCCCAACCTCTTCCACATGGGCACGCAAATGCCTTTGACTCCACTCCTATCAACACTCTCACACTTGTATACTCAGCCTAGTGTGCACACACTCACACCATGTCCAAGTCACACTCGTCCACTCAGGTGTGTCCAAACACTGTATCACTCTTACCTGCCTCCTCAGTTAAAACGGAAGCCTTTTGTTTTCCATCTCCTTTGATCCATAATGTTTGGAGAAATATAGCATTTTTTGTGAAATGACAAGTCATGACAGAGTGGACTATAGCCTACATCCACTATACACACTGCCTTACAGCTTGTTTTCCATTAAAAGTGTTATTTTTCTATGGGAGAAGAATGAGAATAACTGACAAAAGATGTAACATTTTGGCTATGCCTTTTCTGCATGGAAGTTGATTGAAATACATTACCAGATGCATTCATCAAAGTTCAACGCATGGCCAAGATGTTGACAATGCTAAAGGAAAATCTCCAGCTTCCTGGATCTCTGAGTAGCAAGTGGAAATTGTTCCCTTCACTGTAGGCCTCGTGTTTTTTTTCTTCTTTTTTTTCTTTTTTTCACTGTGTGACTAGCCTCTTCATTAAAAGGAAGCTGTATGCTCAAAGCTGGTTCAGATTACAACCATATGTCTGTAAAGCCAAGTTCTGAACGGCAAACCAGCTTCTATCCTACCCTCTAATTTCTTATCCCAAAATTGGACATCTGGGTTGCTTTCTCATGCTGTCCCTCCCTTCTAAGACTAGCACAGTATGTCCTTGCAGTAACTTGTCTCTGGTTTTAGCTGTAGGGAGACAAAACATCAACCTTACTGCAGCACTGGAAAGTGATCATTTTTTGGTCATTGTTTTTGTCTCTTGCAGAGTCAGTCATGATAACTCTGCAGCTCTGATTTGACAGCCATTTCCCTTTTTCAGTCAGAAGTGGATATGATGTCATGCTGGATTATGATTGTCCAAAAAAGTGTTTTCTTTTGTGGAGCAGGCTGTGTTCGTCTTATCTGTGGTTGTGTGCTGAGCCAATGTCTGTGTTGTTCCTCCGCAGAAATAGCTCGAACACATTTTCTCAGACACATTGCATTCATAAAACATAAATCTTTCCTCAGACGCAAAGAGTAGGGGATTAATGAATGCAGAAAAATGTCAGACCTTCACCATTTGCGCAAATTGTAAAAGAAAGTTCGTGCAGCGTAGGAGGGGTTTACAAGAGATCTTTGTGTCATTCAGATGGAGTGCCATTGGCCCATATGGTCCATCCCTGCATGCACCTCACATCTACATGAATACAGCATTTGTCTGGTAGAATGGGTCGAATGTTCCCCTGTTGACCAACCCCTTCTGCCCAGAAAACCTACACAGCCTGGGAATGACACCAGTCAGCTTTATGTCTCAAAAGTTTGCAGAAACCAGCTATGGGTAAAGTTATTACCGTTGAACTAATGAAATGAAAGCACACTGTACCTCAAGAGAGGTACCCCTGTTTTGTTTTGTTTTGTTTTTTAACAGAAGGGAGGAGGATTTGGGGATTTTAGGGAGATGGTTCAAGAATTGCTTTAATGTTTTTTTTAAGGAGTTTTTCTTTTTTAACTCAAGTTGAAGGTGAAGAGTTGATGGCTTTGTTTGAAGTCTTGACAAGGACAGTTCTTCTGATTTTTTCCTTGTAATAGCCAAATGTTTAAAAGAAGTTGAAACAGCAGGTCTTTTCAAATTCTTCACAAAGTGTTAAGTTCACTGGAGTAGATGCAAGGCTTTTTTGGGACTTGGACCAACGGTTGGATTTTGGCATGGTCGATTGCGCGTTTTAGAGGTTGAACCATGTGGAATTGGTTCAAAGAAGAAATTTTAAGGAAGGAAAAGATGAGGTAATTTAGCAGGTGTTTGTTTTTATTGCAAGTCAGTTGCCATTGACTGCACTTAGTGTCATGTGCACTGGCAACATATGTACGGGCCGTTTTGTTGGCACCAGAAGACTTGGCAGCAGACGCTTCTGATACATCAACCCATTAGTGTGGATCAGAGGCAGTTTGTCACAGACCAACTTGTCAAGTTTTGTGGTGAGGATTCTGTATTTCTGGCCAAATTGCTTTGCACCCAAGCCACAGCAATGTTCCTTTACTGGAAGAAACGGGGGGCCTATGAACTGGAGACACTCCCATCATGTCTGACCGAAACGGGGGTAGAACATTACTCTTGGTCCTACTCTCAGGATTTCGTCCAGGATCTGTGTGGTAAGGCCTGCTTTGAGTTCCGTTGAACGCAGCTTGTGTGGTGTAATTTTACGAACCCCTGGAAGTCATTGTTGTCTTCTTGTGCTTCCATGCAAAACAACAATTCTCGCTCTATCTGATCTTTTAGACAATAGCCAGTTTAGTTTGCTGCTGGTAAATTGGAGGAAGTATGATCGTTTTCAGAAAATGACCACTCCTGTTTGAAAATTCACCCTTTACTCTCCTGGGCTGTAATGGAAACCCTGTATCCATTATAACTTTCCTTATCTAGCAGCTTATCAAGCGTAAAGCAATAGGCTAGTTAGTTTACACATATAGGGAGTTGCAAACTAGGAAATTTTACTTGGAAATGAAATTTCTCTGTCCTCTCTTGTCTTGCTGTGGAAGGCAGGTATTGGTATGGTGAAGCGCACAGGGAAACTTAAATGAAATTCGGAGCAAAATGAAATTTGTATGGCTGAAGGAATGCGGTGGAAAATTGAATAGCCTCACTGTTCCTTGTCAGCGCGTTTTTTGGAAGTGGCACAAGGACAACGGCTCACCGCTGTACCCACTTTAATGACGACAGGAAAACAAGCCAAGTTACCCGGAATTATCAGGAAGATGCTTTGTCCAATCATCCTGCCGTTGTGGAGATCGAATGTCTCTCTCTTTCTTTTAGCGGTACCTCCCAAGACTGCTGAGCAGAGGTGGAATCCTGCTGAATTCTTTGATCCTCCTCCGCCCATCTTTATTCACTGTCCCTGTAATTAAGCCTCAGCTACTGCTGAAACAACCCCCCACCCCCCCCACCCCCAAAAAACCCTCCCATCCTGCTCAGGTGACCACCATGCCTCATGTACATTCCCGTGCTGAATATACACTGGCATTCCTAGGACTATAATCACTCTGGGGCTGCACTAATGAGGTGACATAGACTTACACTCTCATTTCATCTCGTAATGGTAAAGAGAAAGGTCAGATTACGCAATAAGCAAAAGATCAATGCTGCATGTCGTATGGTACCCAAAGCCTGTATGCATTAGTGTTACGTAACAATGTGTGATGTGCTGAAGCCTAAGATTTGGTGGAATGTGAATTAGCTTAAGACTAACTAAGTTCCTCTGTGATCCTGTGTCAGTAATGTTCCTTGAAATAAAACTGCTTTGGATTATTTCTCTGGAGAATGGATGAGAGTAGTTAGCCTGAATGGATACATAACACGGTCCTAAGAGAGCATATGCATTCTCAAGGCAAAATAGCTGTCACTTTACTTTCTCAATTTATTCTTTTTCTTTGTCTAAATCTCTTTGGAGAGAGAGAAAGAAGGAAAGAGAGAGAGAGAGAGGGAGAGCGAGAGAGAGAGAGCATAACAGAATGTGCAGTGCTTCAGAGCAGATCAGCGTCAGCTGGATGGTTTTGTTCAGATCCTGCCCTCGCTGCTGAACATGTTCCACTTACAGTCAACAGCTGTGCTGTGTCTGGACGGAACAAAGAGCAGACTGAATCGTGGCAGGCCTCCATTTCAGCAGAGTGTACAGCAGCCTGGTGTCAATCATTGTCTTTTTAAATGTCTGAGTCCTGCCCAAGTTCAGCTCCGCTTTATTCAATACAGTGTTTTTTTATGGCTGGAATGGTGTGGCATTTGGATATGAATCACTAGCTGGGTTATATTTCATGAATTGCTTGCACTACTAGCAGCAGAGTGAGGTGTTGGTAGTATTTAGCTCCCCCCCCCCAATACACCACAACACTGTTTGAATAGTTAGTCTGTTTAGATCTTAGCCCTTTTGCTGTTCTGACTCAGACTAACTTGTTGCACCTGGGCAGTGTCATGGTTCGCATATCAATTCTGATGCAAATAATGTGGACTCAGTCACATGGGAGCTCAAGGCCCGGTGCTTGCCCATCCTGATGCAACACTGCCTTTAATTAGCATCTCTTGAGTGTTAGCAGTCTGGTCGTTTGAGACACCTTAATCCCTGGCAGTCCGCTGCCTGCCATCTGTCTTTTGTCTTCCAGGAGACGGCTGTCATTACATAACCTCTGGCCTGGCTTAGATAAGGGCCGAGACAGAGTTTCATGCATGGTACGAGAATGAAGAAAGACGTCAAATTCAACAGTCAGGAAACAGCGTCTGCTCTCTGATGCCATAGAAATAGTTGATTAATTGGAAAACCGAGATCTGTCAGGCATTCTTAGCATTCCTCCTAAAATCCAGTTCGAAGCCAGAGATAAACTCAAACTTTGGCAGGTCTCTGCTCTGTCTAAACATGGCATGGTGAATTCAGGTTTGGAGGGGTCTGAGGTGCGAGGTCTTGGTAAAGAGGGTTTGACAGTGGTTGGACGTCTCATTTATGTGTAGTGAGAATAGAGATGGATCGGCACTGGTCTCTTTGTTTAGCACCAAGTTAATTGCACTGGCTCAAGGCAGTGCAGTGCTGGGCTGACTCGTTCAGAAGGTAGACAGGTTTTACACTGGGACTGATTGGTCTGATGTAATTAAATCGGTTCATAGAGGTTTGTTCATTTGAACAGAGTTTATCTTAGATTCACTAAGGTAAGCTTTTCAACAAGATAATTTTTAGTCCATAACTCGTTAGCAAGTGAAGCAAATGTTAGGAGAAAAATAAATATTACTGTCTTTACTGTGCTATCTCAGTTTTATTGTTGTGTGCATCAGAGAGAGAGAAACAGGAAAGGGAGATTGCTTGTGTACGTGTGTGTGTCACAGAGAGAGAGAGAGAGTGAGTGAGTGAATGTGTGTGAGAGTGTCTGTGTGTGTGTGTGCATGCACACTTTTATTTGTTTGTTCTTTGGCTTAATCAGCAATGCTGAGGTCAGGAATTCCTGTCCATTTTAACCAAAGGGGTTTGAGAGAGAGAGAGAGAGAGAGAGAGAGAGAGAGAGAGAGAGAGAGAGACAGCAAACGATACAGACAGTGCAAGGGCAGAGGCCTGGGAGCTGAAGGAGAGAGAGACAGACAGACAGACAGAAGGACAGACAAATGGAGAGAGAGTAAATGCAGAGTCAGAATCTTATCATTCTCAGTAACCATAAGACTGAGTCGCAGTTGTGTTTGGTCACAAATTATGACCACAGTGTATTTTACTGTGGATACAGCTCCCTCAAAGGAGCCTTGATTCCACAGAATTCCTTTTTTCAGTCCCCAGTGATTTCTCCTCATTTCCATAGACTTCAAGCCTCCAATAATCCGTAGCCAAAGCAATTTGGTTGTCAAATCAGTGACAAATAAGTGGTGAAAACTGTGTGTTAGAGTTGCACTGAGGTATGATACAGAACAAGCCCAGTGTCTCAGTTTTTATCCAGCAGATTTAGCACAGTAGTTTTAAATGAGGTCTGAGAGTGTTTAGACCTTCTCTGACAGGCGAGGGCTTAGAGCGAGGTTTTATACAAACACACTCAGAGTTCATTTAACACTCACACATTTGCACTGTGGAGCTACAGTGCTTTTTTTGTGCACTCTTCTCAGCGGTCATGTTTGACAGGGGATCTCTCTGTATTCAGAGGAAGGGAAATGTGTGAGAAAGCATCTCAACCTCATCCGTATCCTGCAGCCCTTTATACTGCCCAATCTTTCTGTCTCCAGACATGGAAGCAAAAGTACCACTGAAAGCTTTTTTTTCCTTTTTTTTTTTTTTTAAGCTGTCGGCTGAAGGGCAGACGATTAAATTTCACTTTGCTGCATCTTGTGATGGCGTTAGAGCTTTGTTTATATTTTGTTTTGTTTTGTTTAGATTTTGCAGACATGAATCTCGAATTAAACCCTAGGCACTGCACTGACTTCATTCAAAATCATTTACCTAACGTTGATGCAGACCTGTTCTGGCAGAGATCATTTTAGTCTGCCAAAAGTATTTAAATTATGTTTCATAACCATAATGAAAATATTATGCAAACGTTAGTGAATCTTACATGTCCCTGTTGATATAATGGGAAAAAGACAAATTTAGTGAAATAGAGAAAAATGAAGTGATAACAGGAAGGATGATTTTCCAAATTAGGGAGTTCCTGGCAAATGCGTGCTGTATAACACACTTGTTTTGTCTGAAAATTGCTACAATACTTTTTTTCTGCTCTCTGCCTGTGTCTTTTTGTTTTCATCATTAATCAGAACAATATGTCGTCTGTTTTACATCGGAATACTCTGCTTTTATGGCCACAGTCTGCTGTTTTCTTTTCCCTTTTTTAGATTTGACTTCCTTTTAGCACTTCCTCTGTCTTCTTCCTGTCTGTTTGCCCTTTTCCGATTTCTCTCTGATCCATGCCCAGCTCTCCCTTTCATCCACCTTTTCTTTTATTACGTTAAACCTGTCTTTTGTTATCTCCTTCTTCTCACATTTTCACACTGGGTTTTTTCCCTCTCTTTTTCTCTCAACATCAGACGATCTTAGTCAGTGCTCTGTGCCCCCTTTCCATATCTGTCTTGTCACTGGTGTGTGCGTGCGTGTGTGCGTGCGTGTGTGCGTGTGTGTGTGTGTGTGTTGGTATCTGCGTGTCTTGATTAATAATGGCCTTCACCTGCTGTTTCAGATGAGAAGCCTGTTCAGGAGGAGGAGGAGTGTGTGGTGTGTCAGCACCCCAACTGCTCAGAGCGCCGTCGTGCCTCGAAGGTAAGCCACAACAGTTCTGTGCCTCTCTCTTTCTCTCTCTCTCTCTCTCTCTCTCTCTCTCTCTCTCTCTCTCTCTCTGTCTCTCTCTCTCTCTCTCTCTCTCTCTCTCTCTCTCTCTCTCTCTCTCTCTCTCTCTCTGTGGAGGGTTGGTCCTGGCTAAATGGCCACTGAGAGCAGGCTGTCTCTCTTGCGTAGAGCACAAGGGGAGAAGGAGACATGAGGTAGTCTGTCTGTCCACCAGACTGTGAAATGAATCAGCCTTGGAACATCAGAGCACTCTGAAACAGGAGGCTCACCAGAGGAGCAGGGAACAACAGTGTGGCTTCCTTTTTTTCCCCCTCGCTTTTTTTGGATGTGGGCATTTATTCCTGTCAATGTTGACAGGTGGTAAAAGTATTCAAAAGTATTCAAATACTCAGATACATACTTGAGTTAAAGAAGAGACAGGAATAAAAAATGACTGATAAAAGCGCAAGTCATCTTTTTAACAAATAACTGAATCAAAGCCTACAGTTACTAGTTCTTTAATCTGCTTGAGTATAGAAAGCACAAGTGAACAAAAAAATCTGTTGCGTTCTGGCTATCTATCTAACTTGGTCTCTCCTTGATGCAAATGCTGGTTTTAAGAATAAAATGATGCATGTTTGATAATGACTATAATATCTGTGTTTCCCAGTGGGTTTCTAACTTACCAGCTAGCTGGTTGAAGATCTCACTGTCTGAACTAGAATGTTAGCTAGCGTACTAGCTGGAGCAGTAAATGCATCTTCTTGCGCTAACACAGATTTGGTGACTGATTCCTCAAGGCCCTAATTTCCTCTCCTACTGTGGTCTAATGTTGTCTTGTATGGGTTGTTTGAACTGTAGAAGTCATATGTGTACCAAAGAAAGCAAACGGTTCTTTGGAGATAAGGTCTGTTTTGTGATTTGTAGTATATTTGCATTAGTTTTAGTTTAGGATCTGGATTTGGATCCTGCGTCAGTGCTGTTTACACCTAACTGCAATCCACTAGCCTGCAGCTGGCAAAGGTGTAACCACACCCTTCGTAACAGCTACCAAAACCGTGCCAGCCACGACAGGGAAAAATTGGCTTACAGCTGACCACAGAAATGTCAGTTTAACAAGTAGCACAAATCATCAGCAGAAATGGATTGAAGTGAGTTTTAGGGGTATACTTTATACTTGATTGAACCACAGATCCCCTAAATACACTACTTAAATAAACAGTAACAAAGAACACCTCATTACTCTCAATACTTCACTCCACTGCAACGCTTCCTTATGTACCACTTGTCAGTAAAAGACATATGCAAGTAAAAAGAATAAAGAGGCAATGGAGGAAAAACAGGTAAGAAAGCACCATTTCTAAACTGTTTTCTAGAAATGTAATATGTTTATGACCATTCTTAGACCGTTCTGCCAAGGCTCTGTTACAAACAAGTGCTGGTCACCTGGTGTAACGACGGAGCAAGTGGCTTGTGTGGTATTTTACCGTACTCAAGTTAATGACATCAGGGCAGTTAATGAACAACTCTCTCATCCCTCTGTCTTTCTCTCACTCCCAAAAATAGAAGAGGGAACCTGTAAATGCAACATTCTTCCTCCGCTCTGTAAACAGACACTTTGGGCCCGTGCGTTCGTGGTTATGATCAGATTATCAGCACATGTTGACCCTGGACAGCCGGGGGGGGGGGGTCACCCTGTCACAAAGCCTTCTGTCGTTTTTTTTTTTTTTTTCTTACTTTTTCTTTCCTTGGGGTCACAGGCTGCAATTACATAAAGAGATTACACGCCAGAGTTCCTCCAGGATGGGACGGAGGGAGGGAGGGGAGAAGGCTGTTTTCCATCCACAGTCACCTCTTTCTCTCCTTTTTCTCTTGTCTTTCTTCTGTGTTTTTCCCTCTCTGCCCCTGAAAGTGCCAGTGCTCAGGCCTTGGGGACATGAGGACACAGGGACATGGGGATGATGAACAGTCAGTAGTCAAGTATGGACTGTCTCTGTGGCTCCCTACCACTTCCTCACATTATGGACTCTTCCAACATCTTCCCTCCACTTTCACTTCTAAGGAATTTACTACATGTACATTACTCATTTAGGAGTCCCATTTCATGTCCGATGTATTGTACTGGTAAAAATGGTCCCCATGTGCTGATGCATGGTATTCTCAAAAGACCAGTGATTTTTCTCTCTTTGTTCCTTTCTTTACAGTTTCATAATGTACAATTTTCAGTTTAGGAAAGCAGCGAGTATTCTTTTTCGAAGACGTCTGCTCTGTGGGGACAGACATTTGCCACCAGGGGGAGATTGTTATGCACAGTAGCCTCAGCTCCCCTCTTTGCTTTGTATTTTCATATGTTTTCAGCAATTTTCATTCTCTTGTCTCATCAGTTTCACAGTTTAAACACTTGTCTGATGTCATCGGAGCTTGAGGTTTGACAATTCTCCACTTCACCCGCTTACAACCAGGGCACACCAGTATGCCGTAGTGCCTTGCTGTCTTTCTCGTGTCAGCCACAACATTTACAATCTGGTCTGTGGATTGGGACATCCTAACAAATGTTGTTTTTAGTTAAGCAGTCCAGACCAGCTTGCCTGATGAGAAAAGCAGAATCTTTTGTGCCCGAGACAATGTGGATTTACTTTCATAAACTTAAATATAGAAGCCTGACTGTGGTTCAGTGTTCGTTTGTGAAAGCAGTGTATTACTTTGCTCTGTAAACAGTGCCAGTGTATGTGTGAAGGGCTTAGGGGAAATCAGAGGACTTCCAGAGAACTCATGAGGAAGTCGGAGGGAAAACTTTCAAGGAGCAACATGTTTCAAGCAGCAAGACAATATTAGTCACAAAAGCCAGAGTAAGTGATGGTGGGTAGGTGGATGAGTTGGAAGATAAAAAGATTGAGGGAATGGAGAATGAAGAGAAAAAAAATCTGGGGAGGGAGGGGAGAAGGAGTTTTTGTCAGCTGATAGAAACCTTATTGTGCCTCATCTTTCTCACTCCTCATCGGTCTTGTGCCTTGAGCTGTTTGTAATGGGCGGGGCAGCGTTTCCGTGGTGACCCGCGCCCTTTTGTTGGGAGCTGTCCGATCCTGTCGTGTGGTGAGAAGAGCTAATTGACGTTTTTTTTTCTTTTTCCGGACTACAAGTGCGAGCTCAGACTGGCATTGTCAGTGGACGCACCCGGTCTACTGGGCTTATGAGTTTACCCATACACCACCACACCTGGTCCAGTCCTCTTAGTACAGAACCATAGAACCACCAACCAGTCTTTACACAGAGCATACTCACACTCAGGCTCGCTTTATCAGGCTTAATCTATTTATTTATTTACTTGCTTGGAAACTGCTTAACGTTTTTAGGAAGAATTGCGGCCTGTTGACTTGTCGCGTGTAAAATGGCTGATACGAAACAAAACAGCAAAACCTACATTCAAATGTGAGAATGGTCCTTAGAAAAGTAACCTTCCATTGTTGCAGGTCCATATGTGATTAGTTGTCCTAAAGGTGCTTTAATGGTAGTGAAAGATGGGTGCAGGATATGTCAGCACTGGTTCTGGAAAGAATGCTTTAACCAGGAGAGCGTGTTGTGACAGTGTTGCACTGAGCTGTTCCCTTACCTGTCTTGGCTTCTCTGGGGATTCCATTGCATCTCACTCTCCTTCTGTGGAAAGACAATGGGATGGGTGTGTCCCTGCCTCCCGCCTGCTCTTACCTTTTGGCAAAATTAGGCGAAACTACCCGTTTGTGTATTTTTGTACCATATTCACACCTATATCAGCACATCAACTGATGACTCAAATCTGAGTCAGTTAGCTGACTGAATTTCCATGTTTATTTTTTAAAGGTCAGACACAAGAGCAGAATACTGACCATGTTTTAGGAACACACAGACAAGCTTGCTAAGCTTTTCCTTGTGAATTTAAACAGTGAACATTTTTGTACAGGCTGTAGGTCTAGCATTTAACTCCTTTTTTTTTCTTTTTTTTCTTGTGACTGTCAGTAGATGAGTAGTTTGCATTCAGGTCTTGGGTGACTGTCACGAATGGATCCCCCACAGTTTCCTCTGCTGTTATATAAGCCATTGTGAAATACATTCAGCCTAAGTAGACAAGTTAATGCCTCACAGATCCTAAACAGGAGAACGAGAGACCAGGTAAGTGGGGTTTTTTGGGGTAAAGGAGAATGAGTGGTGACGTAGTGTCACTGGATTGCATGTTGTCCAAAAAGTGCTTCATCATGATGACACTTGTAAGTGTACAGTAACAAACTCTTAGAGCCCGATGGATTTGCCAGGTTCTGTTGAAAGTTTCTTTTTCCAGTTAGCTCATAGCATAGATGCAGTTGACATTAAGGTTAGATTTTTTTTTTTATTGCTCCTGAGCTGGTGCTCTTTATTTTTCACCATCATCTTTATTTTCAGAGATACAGTCAACTCTACAATTATTGGCACCCTTCATGAAAATGAGCTAATTAATACATGAAGAAGAACCACACATGCAATGAGTGATATTTTGGGCTTAAACAAATGGATAAGCCTCATTCTTTTATTTTCAAACAGATTTTTCAAACAGAATAAAGTTTTCCTTTAGTAACACAAATTTTTGTGAAAATGCAGATTCCAAAAATATTGGCACCCCAATTTCCAGTATTTGGTGGAGCATTCCCCGGCGAGAATGACAGCACTCAGCCTCTTTCTGTAGAGATCTGGAGAGATCTTGGACCACTCTTCCATGCAGAACATTTCCAACCCATTGAGATTCTTGGGTTTTCTCTTGTGAACTACCCTCTTCAATTGAGACCACAGTTTTCAATTGGGTTCTGAGAGGCAGACTGAGAGGGCTATTACAAAACGTTGATTTTGTGTTGCTGGGGCCATTTCTTTGTTGATTTCGATGTGTGCTTCGGGTCATTGTCTTGGTGGAAGACCCAACCACAGCCCAGTTTCAGCCTTCTGGCAGAGGCAACCAGATATTGGGCTAAAATGTTCTGGTGTTGAATGGAATTCATTATGCCACTGACCTTAACAATAGCCCTTGGATCACTGACAGCAAAACAGCCCCAAAGCATCAGCTACCACCATATTTCACCGTGGGTATGAGGTGCCGCTCTTTGTCATGTTTGGCAAAAAGAACAATGGTGTGCATGGCCAAAAAGCTAAATTTTTGTCTCATCTGACCAGAACACTCAATTCCAGTTATAACAGCAGTGTTGCTTGGCAAAGTTCAGACACTGGGATTTGTGTCTTGTTCTAAGGAAGGGCTTCTTTCATGGAATTCGTCCAAAAAGCTTCTAAACGTGGAGGTGGCGTCTCACTGTTGATTTTGAAACGGTGAAACCCCAAGATTCAACTAAACTTTGCAGTTGTGAAACTGTGATCTTTGGGCTCTTCTTTGCTTCTCTTAGCATCCTCCTCACTGTGCATGGGAGCAGTATGCAGATGCGTCCCCTTCCTGGCATATTTTCAACAGTTCCGTGCTTCTCAAGCTTCTTTACTGTGACCCTGATTGTGCTTACTGGTAATTTTTTGTAGGCATTCCCCAATCTATGCAGCCCAACAGCTTTTTTTTCTCATTTGAGTTGAGAACTCTTTGGTTTTACCCATGTTGATGGATGACAAAAGAATTTTACCTGTGTGTTACCTCACATTTATACCCCAGTGAAACAGGAAATGGTCATAGACAATAATAAAGTTCCTAGACACTAAAAGCAATATCAAGAAACATTTTTCCCCAGGCACAAATTCCTTCGGTTTTATTTATAGTATTCTTCAAGGGTGCCAATAATTTTGCCACATTTGTTCTTGACGGAATAAACTATTCCAAAGATAAAAACAACACTTTTGCAGGAATGATTTTTATTAAATGAATAGTCTCCGAACATCTGAGGAAAATTAGAATCATTATATGTGTTGTCTATATTATATTAATGTTTTTGCGCACCTTCTTGAGGGGTGCCAGTGTTTCTAGAGTTGACTGTACCTTTGAGAGACTTTAAATAAACTCTACAGACACTGGCATTTCCACAGATAACACTTCCCATGGTTGCAAGACATTTTTATTGCAAGTGAATTTTGCATAATATAGTTTGTAGTGTCCCAGACTAAGAAATCTGGGTTCTGTAGAATTCTTTTCCAGTGAAAGGTGAAAATTTATTTTGAGCATGTGAATGCATAGGGTCTGTGTGTTAATGGAGAAAAAATGATAGGGTGGGGGGTATTCTTTATTTAGGTTTTCTATGTTAAAACCACAGATCTATTTCAGCTGTATAGATGTGAAGGTATTTTCCAGATAACTCTGTTTAAAAAAAACAACAACAAAAAACAGAACCTTTTTGTCTGAATGGGCTGTATGCTAGTTCCTGAATTCCTTATATGGTCTCTTAGAAGATTCTGTCCATCTACCCTGCTCTCTCTCTCTCTTTTAAAATACATTTTTCCTTTCTCTATTTCTGCCTGTCTGTCTTCTTCTCATATACAACCAACAGCATTTATAGTACAAAAAAAAGACTTTGATAAATATATCTGTGCAGAAAAGAGATTTTGATCAGCAGAGAACAGAAAGACCTCACAGCTGGTCTCTCAGATCATGGCAGGCAGATACTGACTTAGTACCTCTCTCTCATTCTTTTTCTCTCTGTGAAAACACACTTTTTTTTTCCACGTATAAGCATGTAAACTTTTCATTTGTTTTTTTCATCTGCTCAGCCTCTGATCTGTGCTTGGCCGACCAGTCCTGCTTTGAAGTTTGTGATGTAGTGTCCTCAGAGCTGTGTATCATCAGGAAGGTATGTTTGAGGGAGGGTCACTGGCCATCAGAAAGGCTTCATTTCTCCAACGCTGTCGGTCTGAGAGATCAGGAAATTATACCTATGTATTAACAGTAACTACAGAGCCTGATCACATGAAACACACTTGTCCTTTCAGTTTTTGAATGTTTGTGTTTGTCAGAAAACTGTCTGTTCTTGGTTTTGATGATTGTAGATACTGGTTCATTAAAGATATTAATGATTCATGGCTTTCTCCGTTTCCATGGCTCGGAGGGAATCTGGATCAAACATGCAATAATGAATCTTTCTCAGTAGGACAGTACTCTGTCACCTGCCAAATTCTTACCCTGTTATTATAGGGATGCAATGTTATGGACAGCAGAATTGATGTTAAATTTGTATATATTAAACGAGAAATGAAGACCGAAGGTCTGAGTTGGATTAATTTTCTTTCAGGTGGAACCTTGATACAAACTGAGCCGTTGCCCAAAAACCAAGTTACAAACCTGACTGTGAAAAGGGTGAGCCATTGCGCCTCTGGTCTTGAGATGCTTACGTGAATACTTTTCAGACCTTTTGCAAAAGCTGGACTTGAATGTTGTTGAAAGCAAAAAGAGCATTTTACACACACAGCGTTGGAGACTGAGCACACATGCTGATGGCTAGGCTTCACTGACCGAGAGAAGATTTGTGATTTGTTTTAGCATATTATTGGGTAGTGAAGTGGCAGGTTGTCATGTGATGTATTACAAATGACCTGTGTTCTTTCGTTCCCAGCAGAATGGCTTAAACCAGATGTGTGCAGAGATATTTGTAAGATAATCCGGGAAATGGAGGCTTTGCAGTTTGTTTTAAACTAGAGATAGGTAAGGAGGTCTGTAACAGACATGGAACCAGTAGAAGACATTTGTGTCCTGATCTCACCAGCTTCTGTCTGCCTTTCTTTCTTTCCATCATTCTTTTGTTCTCTTTCTTTCTGTCTTGCTTGGTTGCTTGATCTCTCTCTCTAACTCTAATCTTAACTCTCGCTCCCCCCCCCCCCCCTCTGTCAGTCTCTCTCCCTCTTCCTCTCTCTCTCTCTGTCTGTCTGCCTGTCTCTGTCTGTATGTACCTGGGCTAACTGTGTTGTGTGAGACCTGGTGGTGGTCAGTGAAGAGTTAAAGCCAAGGTCGGCCTATATGAAGAGCTCTCCTGTGCAGCCACCCCCACAATGGATTTGCCCTTAAGCACTTAATCCCTCAGGATAATTACATTGCTGCTGTCCATGCTTTTAAATATAGGCTCCTTTAATTGAGGTGGATAAACAGGGAGGGGGAGGGGGAAGAGCAAGGGTGCGGGGAGGGGCACCGCAGAGCTAAGATAAGGGAATGAATTCGGTGTGTGTATACTCCTCTCCAAAACCATGTCCCTCTGGCCCTATCTCCGCAAATCAAGGCGCTTTTTTTCCTGAGTAGGCTAATAGTAGAGGACTTAAGCAGGGCTCAACAAGGCTTAGTATGAATGACAAAAGAACAGAGAATCTCACTGAGGGACTGGATAGTGGTCGAGTCTCTGTAACCCCCCCCCCACCCTTAAACCAATAAGGGGGTTTCAAAGAAGGGGTTAGGGTAAAGTTCCTGTTTCTTGGTCGGGGGACTGAAAACACGCTATGATATCAACATTCACGCAAGATCACCTGGGTTTTAAAATACAACCTTCAAAACACCATCACCTGGTGCAGTTCTCAGACTGCTGTCTTCATATCAACGTGACTGAGTTCATAGGCAGTGCCGGCAGTGTTTGGCTATTGTGTGAAAGTGAATGATTGGAGTCACTCAGTTTTGACTGATTGGTTGTCTCATTGCAGTATTGTCACCCAGACTGAACACATCGTGTGTTCCCAGCTTTGATGAACTAGACCTTCTGTTTCAAGTCATCTGTTTTGGGATTACAATCCCACACGCCCTTGTTCACCCCCCACCCCCCACTCCAACTTAATCTGTTAAGCCTTGCGTGCTACTCACTGTCTCACCTCATGTCACTAGATCAAGGGAGGATGCAAAAACAAGTGTGTTCCTACACACACCCTGATTCCAGCAGTGTAATGTTTCAGGCCCTCCCCCTCTCTCTCTCTCACACACACACACACACACACTCTCACACTCTCACACTCTGTCTTGCTCCCAGCACTCCCCATCCTCTGTATCTTTCCCTCCCTTGGTTCCAACACCTGTCTGTACTCTCTCTCCCTCCTATTGCTCAAACCACAGTCACTTTCTTAGGAAACAGTTATTGACTGAGAGAGAGGGAGAAAAAAGGGAACAGACTAAAACTGAAGAAGAGTATGACAGATCAAGGAAAAACTAGGAAGGAAAATGAGTGAGTGAGTCAGAGTCTGTCTGTGTCTGCCTGTGTGAGTGTGTGTTTAAGACGAGGAGGGGTGAGACACAGAGAGATGGGGGGGGGGTGTGTGTGTGTGTGTGTGTGTGTGTGTGTGTGTGTGTGTGCACGGTGCAGTTACAAACACAGCCTCTCACATTTATGGACTCACTTTAACCGCTCCTCCCATCGGCACGATCAGTCACACAGCATTTCAGGGGACTGAATACACACACTCACATACACACGACTGCCAGCTAAAGGAGTGAAAGCTTACACACGCTCACGGAAACCATTCTTACACTTATTGCCTGAAGACTGAAGAAACCAAGGAATATACATATTTACTCGCTCGAGATACAGTCTTTACTCTGTTTTTCATGGGACTGAAGCACCACGTTTTAAGAAGCAGTCCAAGAGATAAATCGACTGAAGGCTCATCTGAAGAGAACAGTACCCATTGAGAAAAGACTGCCCTATGTTTGTATTGACAGAGGGAGAGAGAGACAGAGAACACGTGTCGGTCTGCCAGCCACAGGTGAGTGGTGTTTGAGCCGTTATGCCGGATTGGAGTTGTTTTAAAATAGTAAGATGATAGAGAAGGAACACATCTCTTCTGATAGGATTGTAATCTGTCCGAACCTCACTTGTCTCCAGAATGTTATGAATCTTTTGTTCGTAGCCATATGTGTGAGAAAAGTCAGAAAAACTGTTTGTGTGTGCGTTTGTGTGTGTTTATGTTTGTGGGAAAAGGTGGAGTTCTGAGGTCAGGCAGATGAGGTGTGTATGTAAGCATCTGTGAAGTATAACATTGTGTTGAAGTTTGCAGAGAGAGAGAGTGTGTGTGTTTGAATAAGCTACGCGTATGTGTGTTTGTGTGTGTGTATTTGTGGGAAATGGTTTTAAGGTCAGGAGGTTGAAGTTTTTTTGAGAGTATTTGTCAAGAACAACACTGTGTAGAAGTTTATATATAGAGAGAATGTGTGCGTGTGTGTGTGCGTGTGTGTGTGCGTGTGTGTGCGTGTGCACGCGTGCGTGCGTGTGTGTGTGGAGTATGTTTCTGAAGATGTTTGTACACGTTTCTCCAGAGCAGGTGTGCAGGTCCTGACTGGAGATGAGTTACAGGACACGACAAATTGATTCTGTTCAATTCCTCACCTCCCTCAAGCATTCTCTCTCTTCTTCTGTTCTCTCCACCCTGTTGTTTTCCTCTCTTTCCTTATGATAGTGTTTAGAACCTTATCTAACTTTGTCTAACACACACACACACACACACACACACAGGGTCCCTCTCACACACAAACACACTTGAATGATTACACACATAGAGAAATCAAACACAGCCTAATGGGCGTCAGACAGATCTGTGTTTGTTCCCCAGTGTCTACATATGTCACATCTGTTTTGTTTTTTTCCCTAATAATCCTAACCCTGTGATATTCTGTGCCCATCTACATGGTCCTCACCCATTCTCCCTTTTCATACACCACATTCACTCCTGGGCCCCCCCACCCTTGTTACTTCTCAACTTCCACAGTGGAATAAGCATTTGTCCGAATCAGCAGTTATAGAGGAAACAAAGTTGGTTTCTGTTATCTTAACCCCAGAATCTTAGGGCTCTCCTGTTTTTCCTTCTTCTTTCACTTCTTTCTCTCTCTCTCTCTCTCTCTCTCTCTCTCTCTCTCTCTCTCTCTCTCTCTTTCTCCACCCTGTGTCTCCCACTTGCTCTTTTCTTTACCTCAGGCAATGAATAGCAGTATTGCGTCACATTGGAGAGTTAATTTGAGAGCTGTCAGTTTACTTGACTGTGTTTGAACACAGTGAGTGAGGAAAAAACAAAGCATCTTATGGTGAGTGTGCTCCTGTTTCATGTGGTCACATTGATTAGCTTGTTTGTCTGAATGGAAAGAAACCCTGATTTTATTGCCATGCAAGTAAAGTTCCAGAAAGAGATGACGCTAAAGAAGTCATGGCCGTAGTCGTCTTTTAGCAGGCTGTGAGTGAACGAGAGAAATGATTGATTTGTATTGATTACCTGCAGCAGGATCCACTTCGAGTTGGATTCTGACGTTGATTTTTGTGATGGATGGTTGGTGTAATGAACTGTGTTGAAATCATGTGCAGTGGATATGAATCATGTGCATGGTGTATATTTTGCTTGGTTTTAGTGGGTCTGGAGTTCTTTTCAGACACTTTGACTGCAGATTCAGGTACAAACACATGCCCAAACATGCCTGAGAGATGTCAGGTACTGTTACTGCTTGGGCAGAAATATACCCGCTATGGCATATCTAATATCTTTCAGGTTGGAATGACATTTTTATGATAAATTATGGGGCGATGGCCATTATCCAGGTGTGTGTGTGTGTATGCGTGTTCACATTTGGTTTTTGGAGAAAGAGTTGGTACTACATGTTCAAACACTCTGATGGAATGTATATTAAGGGGAAAAAACACTGGGTTGCCTGTCGTTCCATGTGTAGCACTGGTTCACAACTAACACCACCAGCACTACCAGTAAGTCTGCTAACACTGCCAACACAGCCTGATGATGTCAGCCATCAGGGCTTGGTGATGTGATGATGTTATTCAGTGCAGTGTTGTCTGTGTGTTGGGTTGAAATCTGTCTGATTTCTCTGTAACCTTTCCATTAGGTACCTTCATATCAATTTGGCCTCGATAGATCCTTTTTTTCCTTTTCATTGCTCATTACTGTACTATACGTTATAGTATATTTTAATTATTGTATTGTATTTTTATCTGTATTTCTTCGCCTGTCTGTCTGCTGCTGTTAACACTCAAATTTCCCTACCTGTGGATCAGCAAAGTTTTATCTTATCTGATCTTATCTCATTTTATCTTATCTTATCTTATCCTATTTTATCTTCTACGTTGAAATGACATGATTTTTAGTCCCAGCTTTCTCAGAAGGAAAAAAAAAGGTTGCTTTTTTCAGTATGACGAAAGCCTGATTTACAGATTGTTATAGTCATATGCAATAGAGGAAAACCCCACTGTTTAACACGTCATCCACTGCTGTGAGACAGTCATTTAGAAACTAACTGTGTGGTTTTCTCTCTTCCTCAAGGAGCCTGACCTCACTCGGTCACACCCAGGTCTTGACTCTTTGAGGAGGATGTGCTACTGTTAGCCTGGCCTGTTCAGTCATAAAACACACACACGAACAGGCCAGTGCTTTGTACTTAACCCAGGGAGTAGCACATCAGCTCTGGGAACTGTCCAGAGTGTGTGAGCGTGAAGTCAACCTTGCATTGGCAGTTCCTCTTTTTTCAGTGAATTGACTGGAGCTGTCTTTGGCATGGGTGATCATACTGGAGGATTTGAAGTGAAACTAGAGCGTCCAGGCCGGTGGGATGAGGCTGGCGGGATGTGAATGACCTTGTTTCCTCTCTGACAGGCTTTGGCTGTGCCGACACGTCCATGGCCGCTCTCTGTCAGACCTTGGCACCGCACCAAACCTCCTCAATCGCTTCCTGCCCTTCATTTTTCAGAAATGGCCCATTTTCAGAAAAGAAATGTGATGTGTCACTGTAAAACTGCATTCAGCTTCCTGTTCGGCCCTTTTTTTCAAACTGATTATTTTAAAGGTGAAAAAAAAGATAAAGAGATTTTTCTCGGTGAATGGGAAGGACTCCAACACACACTGAAACTATAATAATATAAGTGCAAGAATTTGTTTAGTAAAAACTCCAGTACAAAGTGAGTATTACTCCTGCTGTTACTGTAACTGTCCGTACTAAGCAGAAGAAACAGCATTAATGATGACAGGAACACAAAGTACATATTGTTTCCTTGTTTCATGTACAGTCGTTTTACAACTGTACTGATCTGTAAGCTTGTTAGTAAATAGGTGCTTTCTAGGTGTGCCTGTAGTCTGAGGAGAGGCACACCGGAGGGGCGGAGCTTGCCGCCGGCCTGCTTACTGACTGAAGAATCAAGCTGTGTACTGTTTTCTGAAGGGTTGCTTAAGGTGCTACAGTACACAGGGTTGGGTCTTCTGTCTGCTTGGCTGGTGTAACCTGTGTAGTTGACTCAGTAACGCAGGACTAGTGTGAATGAAGCTGATTTGATTGTGTAACCTGTGTGACAGAGCAGTGCTGGTACTCTAGGCTTTACAGATCTCACTGTACTTAAGCTTTTTCCACTGCCTGCTGCTGCTGCTCGGTCTGCAGTGAGGGAGTCATTGACGGACGGAAGGAATGTGCAGAGTCTGTTTGATTTAAGACTGAGCCCAGGGAGCAGATGAATCAGGAGCGAGGGATTTGATAAAATAGAGATAATACAGCCCTCAAGGCTGCAGAGAGCTGCTGTAGAGCAGCTAACTGTGACTGATTTTGAATTATTTGCGTAGGTGTGTTTGTGTGTACGTGTGTGTCTGTATGTCTCTGTGTGCATATTTATGTGTTTGTTTCTTTTACCCACGTGTCTGTGTATATACAACACAGTTTTGGATGTGGTTAAGTAGTGTGTGTGTGTGTGTGTGTGTGTGTCAGTCCGTGTTTGTTTTTTTTTATGTTTGACTCTGAATGACTGATTTAGTCAATTAATTTGTGTTTGCGTCTGAGTTTTACTGTGTAGGAGTGCTGTGCTGACGTGTGTGTGTGTTAGGTTTGTTGTGCAACACAGAATTTTGAAACTGACTCCCATCTGTGTGAGCTCTCGTATAGATTCTGAGAATTTGCATTGAAATTCACTTCCTCTCCTTCAAAGTCAAATTCAGCTCCCTTACTTTATGGTCCTATCCTTGTTCATGAATTGAATGGGTTATTACCACATTTCTGAATCAAGCACAACGTGTGTGTGTATGTGTGTGTGAGAGAGAGAGAACTGTGTGTGTGTGAGCTGTGAGGACTCACACTCCATATGACACAGTCATATGTTAAACTGCACTCTGCATGAGTCTGATTTGTTTCTGGTTTCACTCTGGGTCTATTTAAGAGTATTGATGCAAATTCTGAAATTAGTTAACTTTTTATTTTTTAATATAAAACAAGAATTGTTCAAGAAATGTTTTTTTTTTTCTGATAAGACATGTTTTCCACCAAATACTCCAGCCAACTTCTGTAACTTATTAGAGGCTGTGCTGTCTGAAAATGGTGAAGAAGCTGCATTTTTTTGTGTGGGGGGGGCAGCAACCTGTTTGAAGCATTGCCTAACACAGTCCTCAGGAGCCTGTCCACAGATGCAATGGACAGTGCTTTTGATTCAGAGCCTAACGATGGGTATTTGGACCATTACATTCTGGGCCCCAAGCACAGAACGTCCTCACTGGGGAAACTGGCATTTTATTGCTTTTTATATCTGCGTCGGTAAATTTGATCCTGTTATCTGAAGGTGTGTCTCTCTGCTCAGACTTTGTATGTGCGTGTGTGTGAGAGAGCAGTGGCTGTAGGCTGTAGTTTTGTTTTTTTTAAACAGAGAGAGCACAAGTGATAGAGTTTTCTCTCTGGGTATGGGCAAAGAGGAATGCACTTGGGCCTTCTGCAGACTCAAACATAATTGGCAGTTGTTGGCTGATGTTAGTGATGGTTATGAATGACAGACAAATGCTGAAAACAACACATAAAAGAGAGCACAGGGACTCTGATCCTGAAAACTTACTTTGTGTTGCACACAATTAGCCCCTCTCTTATCTTAGAGCAGTGTGTTTTCTTCAGTGTCTCTGATTAACACATGATCTCACATTCTCCCTCTTATTTTTTTAACTCATTCTGTATGGCTGAACTGACTCTGAACACACACACACACACACACACACACACAGTGACAGAGTTACAGTAGTTATGTAAGAGTGAAACGGTGAGGTTTGGCTGTACTTGAATCAGGCTACAGGGAGAGTGTTTGTGTGTGTGATCACACACAGCTGGTGACCTGACCTGGCCTTTCTTCAGTGTTTTTTTTAGATAAATGTCTAATGGAGTGTCTTACCACCCAAATCACACAACTCTACTGTTTTTTTTCTCTTTTTTCTAACAGAGAGAGTGTTACTGTGTTTGTGTGTGTGTGTGAGAGCGAGCCTGTTTGGGTGTCTATGAGTGAATGTGTGTGTATGTGTGTGTTATTGAGAGAGAGTGTTACTGTGTTTGTGTGTGTGTGAGAGAGTGAGCCTGTTTGGGTGTCTATGAGTGAGTGTGTGTGTATGTGTGTGTTATTGAGAGAGAGTGTTACTGTGTTTGTGTGTGTGAGAGAGAGCGAGCCTGTTTGGGTGTTTATGAGTGAGTGTGTGTGTATGTGTGTGTTATTGAGAGAGAGTGTTACTGTGTTTGTGTGTGTGAGAGAGAGCGAGCCTGTTTGGGTGTTTATGAGTGAGTGTGTGTGTATGTGTGTGTTATTGAGAGAGAGTGTTACTGTGTTTGTGTGTGTGAGAGAGAGCGAGCCTGTTTGGGTGTCTATGAGTGAGTGTGTGTGTATGTGTGTGTTATTGAGAGAGAGTGTTACTGTGTTTGTGTGTGTGAGAGAGAGCGAGCCTGTTTGGGTGTTTATGAGTGAGTGTGTGTGTGTATGTGTGTGTTATTGAGAGAGAGTGTTACTGTGTTTGTGTGTGTGAGAGAGAGCGAGCCTGTTTGGGTGTTTATGAGTGAGTGTGTGTGTATGTGTGTGTGAGAGTAAAGGAGGAGTGTGAGCAGCTGCCCTATGGTGTTGAGTGTATGGTTAGTCCACTGTGGTGCCATAGTGTGCTCACAGCTGTTTGGGCCTCTTTCACTGTCCTCCCCTACACACACTCTCTCTCTCTCTCTCACACACACACACACCAACAAACACGCTCACTCTCTCTTTAACCATCACTCTCTCCATGGCACACACACACACACACACACACACACACACACACACACACACTCTACGACACATGCTCACACAGGCACACACACACACACACTCTTGTTGTCCTTACTACAAGAGCACTTCTAATCCCCTGCCCTTACACAGGTCCCAAATAAGCTGTCTGGGGACACACAGTCTGTCCACAGACTTGTGAATACGCGTGCCTCTGCTCAGATATGCCCACACTCCTTTAGAACCATAACCTACTGCTGAAGTCACACTGACAGACCTGCTGCTTGCTTCCTACCCACACTAGCAACAAAGTGCTATCAAAACCAATCTGCTGAAATGTGTGCGTGTTGTCAAACCACCTTCCTCTGTGTGTGTGTGTGTAAAAATGACCTGAATTTGCCTTGTCAATTCTCGATGTTAGTTTTTGAATATTATTAATATTTGAATGTCATCAGTGTAAATTTTCTTTAACACATAAAATAATTTTAGAGTCATACTGACCCCCAATAAATTTTATTGGTTAATAGTAGTGTTTAAAAAAAGAACAAAGTTTTTTCTACCAATAACTTAATTGCAAAGCAGGACTATCCATCATCTGCAATGAACAAATTAGATATAATTAAAATGTAATCATATTTTACTCAATTAATTTCCTTTCTGATCGACTGTGCTCTGGTCTTTACTGTGTTACCTAAGCACCCATCACTGTGTTTTTCCCACAGACACACAGACTAACACAGCTGTTACACAAACAGTCAAATGCCAGTGATTCAGTCAAATGCGTGTGTGGTCATAGCTATGTGTTGTCTACTGTAACAGACACACTTATCATTGCACATCTCCACAGTCAGTGCTGGCTCATCAGCTAGTTTTTTTTGTTTTGTTTTGGTTTTGGTCAGTGCTTCGTACACAGTGTCTGAAGGTCCTGGGACTAGAAGGTCACTGGTTTTACTGTGTTTATTTACATCTGTGTTTGTTTTTGTAAATAGATTGCATATATTAATGATGGCATCATAAACAGGCACCACCCTTACTGCGGGTTTCATAAGTTTCATGAGTTTTGATTCTCTCTCTCTCTCTGAACACACTCATTTGTTTTGGCTCCTAAACTAGATACTTTGAGAGACTTTTGCTCTGTGTGGAATGTGGACTCCCTGACTTGCTTACCTTTGTGAATTATTGTCTAAATATGGCATCTTCTTTTCCTCTCTTTTCATCCGTCCACAGTGCTGGGAATCCAAAGGTGACTTTGGCATCCTGTCTTATCTCTCTGCTGCAGTAATATAATAATGATGATGGTAATAATAATAATAATAGTAATATTCATTTATAAACTGCATAAACTGGAGTTGTGACAGATGGAGTGAAGACTGTTGGGAGGTATGATCGTTTTGTAGCTTTTAAGAGAGGACCAGAATAACTGCAGGACCTTTTAGTTGTTGGGAATCAGTTAATCTTTCATCACACAGTATTACCTTTCATTGGCTGAAAGCTCAGAGATCTGTGTTGTAATGTATAGCCTGTGCCATTAGACTTCTCAAATGGGGTTTTTATTTATTTGTACATGACTGTTTTGCTCTGCTTTGTAAACTACCATAGAAGTAGATCTATAACGAAATCTCACACACTCGTAAAAAAAAGGGGGGAATTTCCAGGATTTGTCATACTTGTGTAGCAATATGTGGAATTTCTGGAATCTGTCCTAGTTATTTACTAATATATAGAAAAGCTATCTCCCTGTCTCTTCATCATGTGTGAAGACTTCACACTGTTTTACAGTAGCTGTCCCTCAGATTCCCACTGCTGTCTGCACTTTAACTCTGACAATATGTGGTCAACACAGGTTGAGGCTCAAAAGCACACCTAACCTAATTTAGCTCATTTGGAGAGAGAGCCATTCCATGCCTATTACTGACAAGAAGCTCCATTTTTCCTTCTCTGTCTATTTAAAAACGCTTTTTATTGTGAAGCAGTGCTGGCTCTTTTGCGTTCGAGCCCAGAGGGTGGGGTCGCTGCGGGCGGAGAAGAGCACTCCTTTAATCTGTGCTGTCCTGTCAGATGGGTCCCACAGAACACCACTCGCCATTAACGCCTGAGATTAGTGCTGGCTTTAGACCGCTGAGAGGACTTTTTTTTTTTTTTTCTTCCTTTTTTTTTTTTCTTTTTTGGGCCACTGATTGCGGGGGAACAGTTAACCAGTTTAAGACCATCTGCCTCCTCCCTCCCAGCTCTCCTGCTCGGTCTGCTTAGCCCGGCCAGACGTGGCAGAGCTGGATTAACTGGAGGGTTTGTCAGGGGAAAGAGAGGGGGTGGATTTTGGATGGACGGAGGCTGGGAAGGTGGAGTCAGGTGGCGGGGGGAGTCCATCAGTCAGGCGAGGTGGTCAGTTTGGTGTTCGGGTTCTTTGCCGACATGGATCTGTCCCTGAACGACGTAGAGGGGGCTTATGGCACACACCCTGATAACACTGAGGTAAGACAGGCAGCGCCGGTGTGTTCAGTGTATGGGTCGCTGCGCTTCCAGAACATGTTGGTTGTCATCAGATTGGACTGGTCAGGAATGGTTCTCCAGTGAGACTTGGTAGACTTTGTTGGGATTTGCTGAGCTGCGTCGTTTGACCTGTTCGTTGGAGGTGTGTCAGAAATACACCCAAATCTTGTATTTGGTAATGGAAGTGTGGGTGTATTGGTCAAGGACTCTTGCATGCATTGCTTAGTGTCTGGGTAAGTTGGTCAGGGACTCTAGTATGCATTGCTTTTTGTGTGTGTGTGTGTGTGTGTGTGTGTGTGCGTGCGCACGTTGGTCAGGGACTCTTGCATGCACTGCTTAGTGTGTGGAACATGCATTTGTGGAGGTGGGATTGGGTTTTATGGACAGTTACAGACTGTTACAGGGGTGCTGTGGTGTATTTTATTATTACCTTATAATATGATGATGTTGAGTTAAATAATGAGAAGTCTCGGTTTTCACAGCACTGCTGACACTCTGTCTTTCCCTTGCACACACACACACACACACACACACACACCTCCAATGTCTTTCTGACTGACTATTTAGTCATCTGTCTGTCAGTCTACATTTATCTGTCTAGCTATCTACACACACACACAAATAAAATAAGAGGAAGTGGGACAGATTCTGTCCCTGTCACTTCCTGTGTGTTTCATATGCGAGACCAGGAGTAGAGAAGGACTCAGATTTGATTAATCTGGACCAAAGAGATCTACACTCCTCCACATGGGAAGGGCAGGCACTGTGAGCCTGTAGTTAATGTGGCCCTAACCCAGATGACTAACGCTGTTTTTGTCCCAGTGCCTGACTGATGAGGCGTGACACAGCCCAGAGTCTGCCTCTGTGCTTTCTCCTGTGGAATAAACACTGTGTTTTGACACATGGCCGTCTCTATGTCTGTATGTGCGTGTATTTCAAAGAGTTACCGAGAAAGAAACCTCCAGAGTGTGACAGAGCAGGAATACTAAAAAGGAATTAAAAAAATACACAATGACAAACCACAAAAGCATTTTTTCCCTCTCTTTCTAATTCATCTGTGTCTTGGCAGTTTTCCCTCTGTCCAGTGTTCTGTTACCTCTGTGTAAACCTGTTTTTGTGTGTGTGTGTGCAGGTGTGTCACCATCCCGAGTGTCAGGACTTGAACAATAAAAGCCCACTGCACCTGTGTGAGTCATGTGACACACGCTGTCACCTGGATGACCCCGACAACATGCACTTTGACCGCCACCCTCGCTTCGACCTCCAGCCACAAGGTACGCCCCACCCACCCCAAACCGACACCTCCATTTCGCACGCAGCCACGTCACACACCTGTTACACACTCACAGACACCCAGACTCATGACAAACGACCCCGTATACACTCACAGACACCCAGATTCATGACAAACGACCCATATACACTCACAGACACCTAGACTCATGACAAACGACCCATATACACTCACAGACACCCAGACTCATGACAAAGACTTCTTATACACTCACAGACACCTAGACTCATGACAAAGACTTCTTATACACTCACAGACACCCAGACTCATGACAAACACCTCTTATACACTCAAAGACACCCAGAGTCATGAAATGTGCAGTTTCCAGAGTCTGTATTTGAATCACTGCAGTCCTCTTTGTCTGTTTTCAGTCAGAAGTGAATTACTCTCTTTCTAAAAGCCTGGACTTATAAACTCATTAGCAGTGAATGTGATGAGTTGTTATTGTAGCGGATGGGGAGGGAGAGGGAGGGACTGTTGTTCCTGTGAACTTTGATTGGTCATCATATTAATGTGAGCTCAAATGAAATGAGGCAATTGCACCACTCAGACACCAGAGTTTAATCCTGGTCCACTTCCGTTTCGGTGGCTGATTGTTTAATGATGTAGAAGTGTGACTTTGTGAATGACTGAAGAGTGTCTGTACGTTTGTGTGTGTTAATTGGTGGGATGCATGTGGAGCTTTATCCAGGTGCATCCTGGAGGCTTTAAATAGCAGTGGAAGAATGTGTACTTGTTAACTTGAGACATTTATCTAAGAGCGGTCCAGAGAAATCCAGGATGACAAACAGTCATAGAATGTGGAGAAGGTCAGATCCTCCCAGAGTTTTTCTTCTTTGTTTTTCCTTTTTTCTTTGTTTTTTGATACGCTCACACACACTCTTTCATCTCCTCCCAGGTTCCATCCTGGCGCGGAACGTGTCAACTCGGTCCTGTCCGCCTCGCACCAGCCCCCCCTCTGACCTGGAGGAGGAAGAGGAGGGCAGCAGTGAACGAGGGTGAGTTGACCACCCAGAACTACCATTCACAAACATTAAGACAACCTCGGTCAGTCATATGCTACACTCTAAGGTCTGTCAGGGCTGAGTGAGTTTTGGCATGATTTAGGCTTTGGTTCAGATAAAAACACACATGGTATTTATCATGTAGCTCAGCATAAATCCATTCTGGTCTGCATAACTATTCTCTCTACTGTGGAGCCTGGCTGATCTAAATGACTTTGTGTGTGTGTGTGTTGTATGCCTGTGTGTGTGTGTGTGTGTGTGTGTGTGTATTGTGTGTGTGTGTGTGTGTGTGTAACTGTGCTGAAACAGAGAGCGTAAAGCTGGGGGCATAAAGCTGGTGAAGAAGAAGGCACGGAGACGGCATACAGAGGTAGGGCAGGCCCGTGTGGCTCTCTGCTGGGCTGTGGATGAGGCCAGGGGAGCTGTTTCATTGAATTTCATTGCTGATAATGATGTCTACATTGTTATCTAGTAAATGACAATAAAACTTGAAACTTGAAACTTGAACTGTTTGAACTGGAATCCCATCCTGTTTGTTTCTACACAGCCAGACTTAACCAGGAGCATGAAATCAAATGACACTCATAACTCTAACTACCGCATCTAAAAAAAAAAAAAACCTGTTCATTTCTCCAGTGTGATCTCATTCACTTTACTACTACACCCCAAACCATTTAGACTTATGATTTTTACTTATTAGTGCTGATGTGTAAAGTCTCATGACTCACATTGAAATGTTTTTGAACATTAGCATCTAACACAGTGTTTAAAGATCTACCTGAGCACAAAAGCACAGAGTTAAGACCATAGGAGAGTGCTGCAGTGTGAGAAATGAAACCAGAACAAATGACTGCTTCACTGATTTTTCACACGGCTTTACTAGAGAAGAAAAGGCAGCAGAGATTAATGCTAACATGTTTCTGCAACATACCTGTGTCTGGCTGCTCTTGTGTCGTCTCAGAGAACCTGACTCAGCTAATATCTTTGTGCGTGCGTGTGTGCGTGCGTGTGTGTGTGCGTGTGTATATATGTGTGCGCATGTGTGTGCATGTGTGTGAGAGAAAGACAGAGAGAAGGGCTTAGTCAATGGCCTTAGGCAGCACTGCACACACACGCACAGGCACGCATGCGTGTGTGCGCATACCTAGCATCAAGCTCTCACTGAAGCTTATGTCACTTCGAGTTACATATTCCTACAAGGGTCAAAAAATAAGCATTTTACAGTAACTCTCATACTAACAGCACTTTTACTGATGGATTCAGCTAACTTGTGTGAAGGCATTGTTGTGTTATTGGGTTGTAGTAGTTATATTGTTAGTTTGTTGCTCGGTTACGGTGTTACTGTGACAGATGTGTGACAGACAAATTCAAATTCATTTGACTAAGTATTGATAAGTGTTGTCAGATGTTTATTGAAATGTGGCAATTTTTATTCACTCTCCCCTCCCTTCATGTGATCATATGATTAGAAGTAGTCGGCTTTAGGTCTCTGTGTGACTCATGTTGTGTTTACTGCCCCCTACAGGACCCAAGCAAGGAGTGCTTCAGCCTTAAGTTTGACTTGAATGTGGACATAGCCACTGAGATAGTCCCTGCTGTCAAAAAGAAAACGCTACGGTGAGACATGGTA
Organism: Chanos chanos; assembly: GCF_902362185.1. Lineage (NCBI taxonomy): Eukaryota > Metazoa > Chordata > Actinopteri > Gonorynchiformes > Chanidae > Chanos > Chanos chanos. Next base: position 24,643,014 of record NC_044497.1, on the reverse strand, counting down.
GAGCACTGTAGAAAATACCATCAAATACCTTTTATCTATGGATTTTCCTGCTTCCAACGCTCTCTGAGCATTTTAGCACCATCAGCTCTCTCTCTTCTGATTGCTATAAATGACAGCAAAGATTTCTTTGGAAGCGCATACGAACTTTGACATTGACCGTAATGATGAAATTTTCGCTTTTTTTTTCCGGTAGTGAGGTAGTGGGACCAGTGTTTGAGCGTAAAGGCATTGAGCTGTCCCGAGTGGACCTGTTCCTGGATCAGTCCAACACTCCTCTGTCACTGAGCTTTGAGGCCTATCGCTTTGGAGGACACTATCTTAAAGTTAAAGGTATGCCAACTGCAAACTCAAACTGCAAATCAATCAGACTGCGCATATTCGTACAGTGGGTTTTTTTCCCCTCCACAACCTGAGACCTCTCACCTCAAACCACAGATTTTCCACTTTGTATCTTGACTATAAAACTTCAGCTTCCTTCTATCATTTCTGTGTGATGAAATCTTGACCTCTTCCTGTCGAGTTACCGTCTAAGTTAAAACGAAAAAAAAAGAGAAAGTAAACTGTCAAGTGAGGGACACGACCATCCTTCTAAGGAAATGCTGTGACTAGCAATCCGTCTCACCGTTCACCAGGTCAGATTTCACCTGAGGGAACCGCCCCCGTCTTTCATTTGCGCATGCATGACTAAGGAACAAAAAGCCCCCTCCTCTTCTTGTATCAGACACACTTCACTCAGACATCACACTCTAGCCATGTGTTCCGTGCTTTGCGTCATTTGCTGGCTGGGAGATGGGGAGTAAATGTTAGTGATGAGGACAGTGTGTGGGGCTCAGACTGCACTGACGGATCATACGGTCACAATACTCTCCGTGTATACTGCTCTTTGGCTTAGTCGTCTCAACGAGTTGTATCTGAGTCTTCCACTGAGCACTGCTCTGTGTGTAAAGAGTTACAGTGGAGCATCACCTTGAGTTGGAACTTTGTGAAGGAATTTAAGTGCGCTGAGGATTTGAGTGACAGATAATTAAGGGTTTTTTTTTCGTTTCATGATTTCATGTTATTGCCGAGAAAATATCCTCACATTAAATTAAATGACAAACGTAAGTATTTTTTTTTTTTTTCTGTTCCTGGTGTGTCTGCACAGATTCTTATTTATTACTGTAAATTAATCTTTTGTGATGTGTAAAAGCTAAGTGATACAATGATGTTTTTATGAAATGAGAAATTGTAAATAATGACAGCTCACATTGTATGTCTCTCCTTTTGTGTTGGGGTATTTATCATAGGTTTTCTGTTTGTTTGTTTGTTTGTTTTATTAAGTTTTAGTGAACATTTAAAGCAGGTCTGCACATCTGTGTAGTAGCATGTCTCAATCATTTGTTTGTGTGTGTGTGTGTCCCTGTGTATGTGTGTGTGCGCGTGTGTGTGTGTGCGTGTACATGTGTGTGTGTGTGTAGCTCGGCCAGGTGACGAGCTGAAGGTAGAACAGGGGGTGAAGGACTTGCGTTCTCTCAGTCTGCCCAACATGAAGCCTGCAGGGAGCCAGAGCAGTAGCCCGTACATCCTCACGCCGGGCGGGGAGAAGCTGGAGCACGGTTCTCTGGGCCGTAGAGAGAGCGTGGATCTCCTGGTCAGTATAACCGCCCATTTCGTTACACACAAACCGAAACATCAACACACTGACTGGAACTACACAAACTAATCACTTTTTGACTGCGTTCAAACTCTCTGTTTCTGTCCCTGACCACATTTCTTTAAGACATGTAAGGTGGTCGTAGTATGGTTTTGCACATTTACAGGAACACGTTCTCATCTGGTATCTGTGGTCTGTTTGTGTCATGCTCCTGTTAACAAAACAGTCCTCAATCTGGACTGTTTTCCTGTTTGCTGACAGTGGCTGCTTTATGGTCTAGCGTTTGGACACTGTTAAGTTACCAAAAAGTCTGTTAGTTTTCATTAGTGGTATTTTTTTTAACTGGGTGTTTAGCTGAAGGAGAGGGATGTGAGGTGTCTCTGGATAAATGAGATCACTGTTTGTAGTTAGAGTGGTGAGGGGGCAGATGGTGTTCTGGTCTCTGTCTGAACACAGAATAAGATGGGTTGAATAAATGATCTGTGTAAACTAGTCTTTTCGTTTAGATGTTGGGTCTCACACAAGTGTGAATGTTTTCCTGCACACACACGCTTACACAGATCCAAGCAATCATCATTCATGAACCTCTGGTCTGCGGGTAAGCCTGGGAGCTCCCTCACTTCCCTCAGACACGCTTGTTTGGGATGATGTTGACAAGGGTGCTGTTGGCATCACAGACTAGGGTGAGACAAACTGGTACGTGGGTAGTTTGGCTCTCGTGTGACCACCCCCTCCCCACCCCTCAGAAAACAGGAGTTATTACCAGATCTCTGCGTCTCCATATCCCGATTTCCATGCTCCCTGCCTTGTGTTAACTTACGCAACTCCGTCAGACTAGTCTGCACATGTCTGACACTGCTCCCATTTGGAGGCGTTACGTGTCTGTGTCTCTGACCAACTCAGGTAGAGCTGTTTTTGGATTTGTGAATCCACTCTGGGGCCTGACTTCATGAGAAATCCCTGGAGAAAGCTTTCATCTCCGTTTCATTTCCCCACACTCATAAGAAACCCATAAGAAGTTGGCTCTCTAAACAGGTCGGCTCTCCCTAACTGAAAATCGATAACAGCTTTCATCTTCTGAAAGCACACTCTTCTCTGCCCAAGTACTTTTTTACGTTTTATCTCCATTTTTGGTTGTTTGTTTGATTTTCTGTTTTCAGCTTTTTAGCTTGAAGCTTATAGTTAATAGTTAGGCTAGAGATGGGGGAGCTGATCTTGAATCAGTTCTGTTGAATTACATATGTTAAATTTCAGTGTGAGCAGTGTGGTAAACTGATGACAGGCTGGAGAGCCACGGCTTTTGGTCTATGGCTGCATTGGAGAGTCAGACACTCAGGGTGCAGGCTTGTTTGTGAACCATCACGTATTGGTGACCCAATACACCAATGGTTTGATCACTGAAAAATCTGTGTTTGAATCATATTTACCAATGTTTTGAAAAGATCGAAATGACCTTTGATTGTCCTTTGTGGTGGGGTCATACCCAGACATTTGCCTGGCGACAGCAGTTGGACAGAATTTGCATGGCAGTCAAGCCTGCCAAATCTTTTCTTTTCTTTTTTTTTGTTTCCCCTAGAAGAGGTTTCACTATGTCCTCACACACATTGTTTTTTTCCAACATCAAATGCAAATGGTGTTCTGAATGCGTATCTGAGAACTGATGTGTGTGTTGTTGTTTTTTTAATCGAAGGGAAAATGAGAATAGACTTTCCATGCTTGTGTTCTCCCTCAGTAGCAGGACAGATTTGAGACTGAGCAAAGCTAAGTAAAATTTGGAATGCCGCAATGTGGAAAGAAACTCGTCAAAACCCTGTAAATCTCTGAGACTCGAAGCCCTTTGTGTCACACACCGAAAGGCACTGAAAAGAAAGTGAGATGGGTTTGATAAAGCAATTTATTCTGAGATGAAACCAAGAAGAGAATGCCAAACATCCTGTCCTGGCTTAACACCTGACAAACTAGACTGAGGAAACTAATACTCACAAAAACAGTCATCAGAATTAATGGTGGAAATGCCATAACATCCCTAAAAAATTTTTATTTGTATTGTTACCCAGCCTAGACTTTTTTTTCAGGGGTCCATAATCTCAAACATCTATTTGTTTAGGTTTTTTTTTTTTTTTTTTTTTTGTTTTTTTGTTTTTCCTTGTAAGGCAGTCTTCACATGCAAGGCTTGCCCTTGTGTTTTGTTTCTGTGACTCTGTAAGCAGGGAGTCTTATATCTGCTTTGACGCATTCACAATGAAGCATGTTGTGGGTGAGAGCGGTCTCACCCCAAAGATTCTCAGAGGATGGGCAGAGCCGGCCCCACCTATTGCCCTGCTTATGGAATTCACAGGAATTTTTATGAGACTTATTTGTGCTTTTGTCTTTGGCTGCATTTGACCCCCATATGTGCTTTCATAGCCCACTGCTTGTTGCTCTTGCACCACACTTTGACCTTTGAGGAAGAACGAAGCCCCTCAGTGTGTTAAGGGACCAACAAGACCCCCTCCTGACACTTTGATGCCCCAAATCGACCTTGTTACCATCGTGGCCTCTTTGAAGTGCTTCTCTTTGTTTCGGGTAGCCTGCTTTTATGGCTTTGAAGGGCCGTCAAACCAAAATCTTCATTCATGTTTTACATGACGAGAACAACATACCGAGAGAATTTGCTGATCCTCTGCACTGCTTTTGAAGCCAGTGTTCCTGATAAAGTTCGTACTGAGCAGCTTTTCTTTTACCAGTCTGTCGTGAAGGTGGGAGGGTGGGGGTTTGCGGCAGATCTGAACAAGACGGATCTTGTGTATTGCACTGAGTAGCCTGCACTTGGCGTTATCAGTGGGTGTCAGAGAGAATTGGGTTTTTCTGCCCCCCTTCTCAGTGCCATATGTAATGATTACCAGTTTTACCAACACCAAGTCCAACAATAATGTTGCTATTACCCGACATTTCTACCTCTTTCACAAGTGTTTCTTCTGAAATATTTGGATTTATTTGGTTCTTCTTGTTGAAAAAAAAAAGGTTCCCGATCCATCGACAAGACGATCCGTTTGAAATCACGACATGGTGAAACTATGGACAGAAAACAGAAATGAAAGGACTTGCAGGGTTGAGTAAAAGAGATCAGTTATTGCTGTTTAGAAACATGGTTATGCAACTCAGCAGTTGTGTGTAGGCGTGTGTGTGTGTGTGTGTGTGTGTGTGTGTGTGTGTGTGTGTGTGTGAGCCAGAGAGAGACAGAGGGATGCACTATTGTTGCCTAAGGGCTGCCTGATAAAAAGAGAGAGAGAGGCCTGTTTTCACACAACGGCGAAGGTAATGAGATCAGAGGTGTTACGCGGCCCCCCAGGGGCACTGTGGGCTGGATGACGCAGGGGAATATACTCTCACCACGACATAGAAGAACCAGAGACGTGTCTAAAGCTTTGTTCTGTGCACTCACAACCCTAGGCTGCCATTCCAGAATTTTCTCTGTGCTTTAACTAGGCTACTGAGGGAGATGGCGGATATCGTGTTGGGTATTTACCTTGTGTCCTTGCACACTGTGTTCAACCTCAATCTTACAGTCATTTCACATTGGGGGAAAAAAAAACAGCATTTGACTTATTTGGAAAGAAAGGTCCAGACTTGTCCTTCTCAGTTGTTTCTGCTTGTGGGTAAACTTTGTGCTTGAAAGGGAAGCAAAGGTGTCAGATAATTTCATCAGATGAAAATTCAGTCATTCGGACGTCAGAGGTGTTAATGATCTCATGACACCTGATGATTACAGCAGGAAGCAGACCTTTTCCTCAGAATAACTCACCTCACTTAGCACTGATTGATGTTCATTCTCACAGAGCCATGACCTACGTTACATTTGTTATAACATTATTTTTTCTATCAAGGTTCAGATCAGACTAGAAGGGCGGTTCCAGAATTGTAGAGACTTCCTTTTAATGATATTATCTCATTTTGTTATGGAATTGAAAAGTAGCATGCCTTTGTACACTTGGTGATTGAGTTAGACTGAAGTCTTATGACAGAGTTTTATAGTTTTTTTTTTCTTTATGGACTTGGGGGCTTCAGCAAACAGTAGATCTATCAACTCAAGGGCTACTCAGAGTGCACCCGCTAGTTCTTTAGCCACAGAAGTAAAGTATCCCTGATGTGAGCACTGATTGGTATCTTGATTTAGGATAACAGGTTAAAATCATTAGTTTCAGACCATCGACACCCATGGTAGGGACAAATGGCAATACCATTAACACATTCTTTATCTCTCATAGGACAAATGTAGAGAAGAGCATTCCACCAATGTTAAAACGAAGCATCTGGGATATGTTTTGTAATGTAGATGTATAAAATTATGCAGCGAAATCCTTAACTGTGCTGAATCAAACCCAGGGTAATCACCTGAACTTTCACCTTGGTAAATGATTTTTATGTCTAATTTTTGTATCTTTATCTTTTTTCTATCTGTCTATCTGTCTGTCTATCTGTCTATCTGTCTATCTGTCTATCTATCTATCTATCTATCTATCTATCTGTCTGTCTGTCTGTCTGTCTGTCTGTCTTATCTAAAATGTGACAATTGAATAATGTCATAGGTGAGTTGTTTTTCCCCTTTATACCTGCATCCTACAAAGAGAAGGAAAGTTTAATCTTTATTCTGTTTAGTTATTGTATACTGGGTGTACCGGCTAGCGATGGACATCTTTGGCAAATATGTGTGTGTTTGTGTGCACACACGCGCGCGTGTGTGTGTGACTTGCTGAGGTGTGGAGAGTGAGTAGGCAGTGGGAGGACACACACACTGTGTGTTTAGGCAACTTTAGCTTATCAGTGCTGGGCTCAGACTCAGAGTGACTGAGGCAGTAGAAGGACCTATAGCACGTCTCTCTCTCTGGACTACTCTGGATTTCTGCAGCCATCTATCGGACTCTGCCACTTTAAATCATGACACAGCTTCTTAGACCCCATCACCTTGTGTTCTGGTGATCCTGACTGGGTCAGCTGACCCTCTCACCCTGTGTTCCGGTAATCCTGTCTGGGCCAGTTTTGGAGTTTTCTCTTTCGGAAGTGGACCTTGGCTGGTCTTCTGAAGCTTTGACAGGGATTTTGCTGAATGTCTTTGGTTGAATTCAGGAATAAGACAGGGTACACTGGGATAATGGTACGTTTTGGCCGTCTGTCTTCCTGGAGGAGTTGGGATCTTCTTCACATGGTCCCAGAGACCCTGCCAGAGGCAACACCCCACCAAACCCCCTCTTCCACGCAGTGTCAGGTGAGCAAAGACCCCCCCCCCCCCCCCCCCCCCCCAGCCTTCTCCAAATGTTTCATTCAGTCAGACGGCCAGCGGTTGTCCCTGTGTAAAGTGATCAGCAATGAAGGTTCTTGATCAAGACATTTGTAAGAATGTTTGTTTTGATTTGACAAACTGGACAAATTTCCCAGGGCTGTCATAACGAATCCATGGCAAACTCAGTGTTTTGTGTTTTCAGAGAAAATGTGGTAAGATCCTTTGTCTACATTCAGTCTCCAAACCCAAGCATTCCATCTGTTCCAGGGAAGGTGTTATCAGTCCTCAGCGTGATGTTTATCTAGCATCTTCCTTGGCACTGGGGGGGGGGGGGGGGGGGGGGGGGGGGGGGGGGGGGGTTGGTCCTTTTTTGGTTATGACTTTGTGATGTCAATCAAGCGTGTGTGTGTGTGTGTGTGTAATGGAATCACAGGCTCAAACTTGGTTTCCCACTGACAGGCATACACAGCCTTATCTGGGTCAGATGATAAGAGTCAACCTGGTCATTGCTGTTTTGATCAGTGAGCACTCTTTTCCTCTTTTCTAAAAGGTCCTTTGTTTAGTCCCCCACGGCCCATATGGGACGTGCAGGTTTGATTTATGGATGTGTGTCTTGTTGACCCTGAAAGCAGTGCCTTGTTGAGAGTGGAGAGATAGGCAAGGAGAAACGTGACTTGTTTGTCTCCGTGCTTGTTTGCATTTTGGTGTGTGTACATTTTGTTTCCTGGTGTTTTGTGCTCTGTGTGTGCATGCATGTGTGTGTGAGTGTTAAGTGCATGGTTGCTAGTGGGTGGGTGTGTATTTGTGTTTGACCATGCGTCCACACTAGTTAATGCTTCACCACTTTCCCATCGTTAATCAGAGTGTGATCAAAGGACATTCTTAATTTCCCCTTAGTAGAAACACCCCCCCCCCCACCCCCACCCCCACATATTCCACCTGCCATTTATACCCACTCAATCCACATGCTTGAACAGTTGGCTGTTTTCCTGGAAAAAGTGTGCCCCCTCCCCCCTTTAGTTCCTCTGAAGGCAGGTTAAACACACATGCAGTGGAGATAAGATAAGGGACCTAGCAGTAAGGGGATTTGATCTCATTAACTTGGCCTGTAGGTAGGGAGCAGAGACCAGTGCAGTGGTTCCCACACATGCCTCATCATGAGCAGCGAGAGTTCAGGGTTGTCTGTGTGCTGATGAGTGTGGCACAGAGGCCAGGGAGACAGGCACCTGTAAACAGATAAGGTCAAACTGCCTGTAAACAGACGAGGTCAAACTGTCGCCCCTTTGCTTGAGATGGGCAGGCCCAGAGCTCTTGGTTAAGAAAAAAACAAAAAACGGTATTATCAACAGGGCCTTCTTTTAAAAAACTGAAGGCCTGTTTTCAGGTATGTTAATGATGTTTTTGAGCAGCTGACCTAAATTTTACTGAAACAAAAGCTGTTCTGTATTTAAAAAAAGGAGGTAACGGAATAGCAAACATCACAACTTGAACCTTTAGCCAAATAAATGAATCCCTTAGTATTAAAATCATTTTATGGAACACAGTTAAAAAAACAAAAACTTTTATTTAGATTATGCAGACTAAACAAATTCTATTTGTAAAAAGAACTGTTTCTGTACTTGTAAGCTGGCATTATTGAAGGTTTGGTGAGTACCTAATGAAAATATCAGGGCTTTGTAATAAGTTACTCCAAGTCCAAATTAGTCCAAATCAAATGTTAAACTTCCAGATTAAACAGTGACAGTATTCACATGGAAATCAGAGTTCAGGAGCGCACAGTGGAAGTCGCCATACAGATCCGACAAGGAAAGTGAGATTGTCGGCACATGCACTGATTTGGGAATTCCCCACAACACAGATTCCCAAGGTCATTTCCTTGTTTAGATAGTTTACCCTGGAAAATCCTGCTTGAGTGTAACAAACTCATAATAATACCTGACCCTCACTCTACTTTCCCATCTTCAGTATATCAGTGTATCAATATGTATGTTTGTATGTATGTATGTATATTATTACTATTGTACCGGAAGGGTCAGAAAGGGCAGATAAGGTCAGGTGTTTCTGGTATATTACTTACATTGCTTGTCTGTTGTTCTATAACTTAGATGGGACGGTGGAAGGGAGGGGGGCATTCTAAGTGAAAAACCGGCATCTCTAAATTATATCGGGCAGTCCAGTTGGCCTCTAATAAACTACCCCATTCCTACTCTCTCCCCTCCAGACCCCGCCTACCTATGCAAAATGACTGTGCATTTCCTTAACCCCTCCTCCTCTTTCCTGCTCCACACAATAGGACAAGATCCTCCTTGTTGCTAAGACATCGGGGTAGTCCTCAAAGCTATGCAGGCAGACAGGATCAGTTAGCTGGCTTTTCCTATCAGCACTTCCATAACGCTAGGACACACACACACACACACACACAGTAAAGTGGTCCTCACTGCCTGCTCTGATCCACTTCACATTTGACAATAGAGGGAAGAAAGAGGAGTAAATGTGGACTGCTTGGTCTGCTCTGTCACTGTGCAGACAGCGGAGCAGCATCAGCGCGCTGACAGCCCTGACACTACACATGTATTTGTGAGCGGAGGGTTTAGGGAGGAGGGAGGGGTTTCAGAGGGTGTAGCAGCTGGCTCTGCTGGGAGTCAGGCTTGTTAAGCTCAGCTGAAGGATTACCATGGTTTTCCATGCTTTTGACATGCCTCTCGCTGCCATGGTGAGTACGCTTCTGCACCCACTGCTTAAATTGTTGGTTACACTGTCCAGTAGTAATCCTAATTTGTTGTTCATGTTCTCCAAGTAATCAATTCTCAGTTCTCAAAGTAATTTAATTTGTTAGTTATTCTCTCCAGTAGTAATGTTAATTTGATAGTGGTAGTAATCTTAATTTATTATTCGTTACCCCCAGTAATAATTTCAATTTGATGGTCATTCTCTTTAATGACATGATATCCTAGAGTTTAACTATTATTTCCCCAGTATTATTATTGTTGTTGTTGTTGTTGAAGTGAACTGCTAGAGGATTTCAAGCTTTTACTAATGAAAAGGCAGAAGGCAGAAGTTTTTGCTTTGCCCTTTATGAGTGTATGTGTGCATGTGCGTGTGCACAGGTGTACAGGTCTTCTGTAAGCCGGAGGAAGACAGGTGATGCTGTGAAGTGTTACCAGTGCAGTTTTATTCTTACAAACAGGATTGTAGTACCCTTCAGATGACAGTTTCACCCTGGCTAAGCATCCGTTGTCTTTCCTCCCTGAAGAGAGATGTTTCCTGACATCTGTGTCCACGTCCTCTTAGCCAAGTTTCATCTGAAACCCCCTCATTAAAGCCGTGGTCAACCTATTTGTCCCAACACGGCAACTCTAAATTTAGCAGGGGGAGAGAGGGAGGGAAGTGGGGGTTGTCTGAATGCTTGTCCTATGTCCTTGTCTGGTTTGACATTTTTCTGGAGGTTGGAGGAGCTTAAGAACTGTACTGAGTGGTAAGAACAGGAGAAATCTCTGTTGGAGCACTCAGGCCAAAGATATGATGTTGAGGGCTGTGATGTATGAGAGCAGCATACCTGCTGATGGCCGAAGTGAGAAAAAACGTCCGTTTAAAGGGACGTGAGAGCCTTGACTTGTTTGTGTGGTTTTAAAGAGCATTAAGGCATTTGTTCTGAAAACCAGCTCTTGCAATCCACATACAGTAGAGACCCGGTGCAGAGCTGCTGTCGTAGGCCTCTCTGCATTTCTGTAAATTACTCAGCTTCAGTGCTACTGACGGTCATTTTGCTGAGGTATTTTCCCCTGCTGCCACACTCCATACGTCTTATTCCATCTGAACATGGGGGGAATCCCACTGTTTTCCCCGGGATCGTTTCCTGTTGTTACACATTCCTTCTTTAATGTGCCTGAGTCCTCTCCAGAGGTCATGGAATGCCGAGAAGAAGCATTGTTGGGGGACATCGACAGACAGAGAGGAATGTCATTGGTTTTAAGGAGCAGTTTCGCACATCAGGACCACATCTCTGCCGTGCGCCAACGACAATAACAAGCACTTCCTCAGATACTGCAGTTTGCCGGATTGTTTGTTTGGTTATACAGCACTCAGAGAGTTGATTAAGATCTCTGGACAGTTAAGTTTTGTGCCAGCAGAACAATGCTCACCAGAACAATGACTGACAGCACTTGTGCAGGCTAGGAGAATTTAGTTTAAGGACTAAATGACTTCCACCTTTACATACGACGGCAGAGGAAGCTGGAGCCTTGCATGGAGTCACTCTGTTTTGCTCAGGTCAGGGATGGCCGGTTGTAATGACTTGACCACGGGCTGCTGAGGTCATTCTGTTTTCAGGAACCCCCTAGATTTCCTACCAATTGTGTAGCCATCTTCTCTCCACACATATTCCTGTCCAAGCTTTCCGCCTGCAGTCAGAACGTTGTTCGTCATTGTTTATGGCACCAATGTCATTTTGTGATCTTTTTTCCTCATTTCCTCTTGTTTTTTTACTTTCCTTTTTGCTTTCTGTCTAAGTTTCTGTCTCTGTATGAGACTTAGAATCCCAGTTGCCCTCTCACAGCTGACTGGCATAGTCACTGTTCTCCACCTCGTTCTCTCAAACATTACACATTCCCCTCTTCTTGCCTCTCATTGTGTACAAGTGTGTGTAGAAACTCAGCTCTGCTGCTTTTTACAGGGTTACCCCAGAACTCTGGCCTCACTCTCAGTGCTTCTCTCTCTCTCTCTTCGCCAGGGTCAGGCACGACGCCGAAAGAACATGACCGAGTTCTTGGGCGATGCCAACATCCCATCCCCAGATTCGCTGGCTCAGCTGGGTGGCTCACTGCCCAGTATAACGCCCCTGACAGCTGGGCCGGACAGCTGGAAGAACCGTGCCGCTAGTCGCTTTAGTGGCTTCTTCTCCGCCGGAGCGGGCAAGGTGAGAGACACACACACAGACAGCGCCACAGAAAGGTTTTTTATCAGAGGTCAGAGGTTATGTTGGCTCAGCTTTCCGTGTGGGGTTTCCCCCTTCACACAAATCCCGCTCCTCACACACACACACACTCACACACAAACACAAACAGAGAGAGATCCAGGGAGGCCAGTGGATGCTGAGTGGCAATGTAATGTTATTGCTTTTATTGTAACATCAGTAGAATTGCTGATAATGGAGATGATTAACTTGTAGCTTATCGTAATCTTCACTGGCTACTCCCTCTTTTAAATACCACCGAACAGAATGGGTGGACGAGCAGAATGAGTCATATGGCCACACACATTAGAGCTATAGAATAGAATGAATTGACTAATATTTAGTAGGACATAATTCCACCTAGGGCTTCATCACTCATTCCGGTGAAATGTCTTGTAGTTCACTGTCTGGTGAGTGTCTATAAAACACTTTATGAGAAGACTTAAGAAAAAAACCTAATTATATACTCATTCTTCTTCTGACATGGACACTTACATTAAGCTGTGTGGTGAGTCTTTGTGTGAGGTGCAGTGAATCTGTAATCTGAAAAGAACTCTGTTGTTTGTTTGGGTTTTTTTGTTTATTTGTTAAGATAGCAGGACATCTCCATCATACCAGTAGATACACAGTTGGTTGTTTGTGGTATGCTTGTCCACGGTTCTCTAATGCTCTCCCAACCCTTGTGACTCATATGCGCGGCGTGATCTGTCCAATGTCACACAGAGACAGTAGCTGCCATTTTACAACTCATTCACTCTCACAAGGGCAGGAACCAGCCCCAAAAAGGAGGGACCAGGAGAACAGGCCCAGTGTCCTAGTAGGACCTGCCCTCCCCTGAACTACCCCCCCCCCCCCCCAAAACCACCATCACCATCACAACTGTGTGTTTCTCTGCTCTATTGTCTGAGACCTCAGGGGAGAGTGTCTCGTCAGAACAATGGCTCACAGGGGACCTGGTCAGTCAGAGGTGTGTGACAGGGTGTAAGGAGTGTAATTGGACACTAAAGTAAAGGGTTGGAGAGATTTGAGTGGCATGTTGGTGGAGTGTTGTAAACATCTGTCAGAGAGATTCTTTTAAATGAGGATGCAGACAGCCAGCTCTGTGTCTCTCTCTGTCTGAGTCACCTGAGGTCAGAGTGGTGCTGTGTGGTTAGCTCTGTGGCTGCCATATGGAGGGAGGAAGAGTTGATTGCTGGGGGGGGGGGGGGGGCAGCTGGGCACAGTTTTGGTGCCATGAGTGTCAGAAAACTGACGAAGACATTGCACCTTCAGGATGAGGTTTGTGGTTTGTTTGGAGACATGTTTACGGGAAAGCTCTCTCAGCAGATAAACAGCTTATCTTTTCAGTCACACACTGTCTTTCCTAGCAGCAGATATTCATCAGAAAAAAATCTGTTTATGTAAATAACTGAATTGGAGGAAAGATTTAAGAGATAAATGTACTCATTTTGCTCCTCTCACTGTGTACGTGTGTGTGTGTGTGTGTGTGTGTGTGTGTGTGTGTGTATCTCTGTGTGTATCTCTGTGTGTATTGCGTGTGTGTGTATTGCATGTTTGTGTGTGTATTGCATGTTTGTGTATTGTGTGTCTGTGTGTATTACGCGTTTGTATATTCTGTATGTGTGTGTATGTACGTGTGTATTGCATGCTTGTGTGTGTGTGTGTGTGTCTATGCTTTGTTAGGAGGTGGATCGAGTTGAGCAGCTCCAGAATAAACTGCAGTCGTACACACACTACGGCCTGCCCAGGGTACCAGCACAGCTCTCCTTCCACCATGACTCCTGGGAAGAGGAGGAAGAGCCCAGTCTGACCCTGGAGGACAGCTGGCAACAACTATTAGAGAGCCCAGAGGTAGTGAACGCACACACAGAGATTCGTATCTGAGCTGGCATGAGGCTTCATGTTAAACCCAAAACATTGACTTGCGACATACATATAGACCCATATACTCGCTCAGCTCTCTCTGTTAAACAAAATCCTTCACCTACACCGATGCATTTCACTGTCCTGCTTAACAGAGCAGAAAAATGCATTCTCTTCAAGAGTACACAAGACCTAAAGACAATGTGGTAACATCATTTTCAGATTAGCAGACTTACTTGTAGTTTCCTCCTGTAGTGCAAATTTATTTTCATCCATCACCATTCATGCTGATGTGTGCACTCACATTACCTCAAACAGCTGTTTGCATAATCAGAACAAAGCAAAAATGTTTGCATATGTTTGAGAAGGTACAGCTGAATGTCTGTGTACAGTTCTCCCTTTCAGAGGCTTATTGCGCAGTTAAATAGGTGGCTTTTAAAAGCAGACACACGTGCTGTCAGTCAGCGGAGCACGGCATTGGTCTGTCTGTCATGCTATATCCATATCTCTGAATGTACGTTTTCCAAGCATCATGTCTCATATAATGTGCTAATGCTGTTTTTTGTTTGAGCTGTTTTCTAATGGTCAGTCCCTCTGTTTGCCTTTTTTCCTTTTTTCCTCCAGACCCTGAGTAGGCGTCAGTTTCATCAGCAGGAGGCGATATGGGAGCTGCTGCAGACAGAGGCAGCCTACATCAAGAAACTTAGAGTCATCACTGATGTAGGTCCATCCAAAACAAGCTCTCTGCTCTTTCACGGCACTCCTCTCCCTCCATGCTCAGGCCCATTCCACCGTTTGTCTTGTACATACATGTTTCAAACTGTCTCCACCTATTTAAAGTATAAGCCATGGGTGCAATGTGGTCCCCCTGATGCAGCTCCATGCTGAGGCTCTGTGTGTGTGTGTGTGTGTGTGTGTGTGTGTTCCTGTGTGCAGTTGTTCCTGTGTGGCCTGTTGAACCTGCAGGAGAGCGGACTCCTGGGTGAGGTGGAGTCTGTGAAACTCTTCAGTAACATTCAGGACATAGTGCGTGTACACACAGCCCTGTGGGTGCAGGTGATGCAGCCGGCGCTGGAGAAAGCCAGACAGGCTCGGACGCTCCTTAACCCAGCCGACCTGCACCATGGCTTCACCACTGTGAGTTCAGCAACACTTACACAAACCTAACTGGACAAAGATCACTAACTACACTATGTGGCAGCTGTACAGCAATGCAGTAGACTTAACAAACACAGACACAGTATACACAAATGCACACACACACACACACACACACACACACACACAGAATGCTCACACATGACTGCACACTGTTCTAGCACCCCTGATACTCTATTTTTGTTGAATTGTATCTGACTGTGAGTTCTGATTTTTTTGTGTTTGTGTGTGTGTGTGTGTGTGTGTGCATGTGTGCGCAGTTTGCCTCCAGGTTCCAGCCCTATATTCGTTACTGTATGGAGGAGGAGGCCTGTTTGGAATACATGCGTTCTCTGCTGAGAGACAACGAACTCTTCAGGATTTATGTGACGGTGTGTGAGCCCCTCTGTATACTCATCTATAAGCATCCAATCACCATTTCTGTCTCCTCTGTATTCACCTATGACCGTCCAATCACTATCTCTGTCTCCTCCATAGTCACCTATGATTGTCCAATCACTATTTCTGTCTATTATATACTAATCTACAAATGTCCAGTCCACATTTCTTTGGTGTGAGCTTTAGGGCTGATCTTATTTGTATCATGTATCATGTAGATGCAGTCTGGGTTTATTAGGTTAATTCAAGTCTAATTCCACATATTCTCTAATGGACTGTTTCAGACTCTATAATATAAAAATATAAACTCAAAACATGAAGGTTCTCATCTCAAATATTAATCCTAACATCAAATGCGCATTCTTTTGGTCCATTTCCTGTAGTCCTGTGTGTAGCCTCAGCTGTGTATATTAAACTGTGTTAAGTGTGTTGCCATTCTGTGTACAGTGGGCAGAGGCCAATAAACAGTGCAACAGGCTCAAACTGGCAGACATGCTAGTCAAACCCCACCAGAGACTCACCAAGTACCCACTGCTACTGAAGAGCATCCTGAAAAAGACAGACGAACCCACGACCAGAGATGCCCTCAACCACATGGTGAGAGAGAGAACACTGGACGCCACTGGCTCTTAATCTCTTTATGATTGTATGGACGTAGTCTCAGTCTGAATAGTTCCTTTACTGACTGGAGAAAAGGAGCATTGTAGTGAAGGGAGCGATGTAACAGGGCGTGACGTGAGTGGCCTTGTGTTTGTCAGGTGGTCTGTGTGGAGGGCTTCATTAACAGCGTGGACGCTCAGATGCGACAGCGGCAGGAGCAGCAAAAACTGGCTGCCATCTCGGCTCGGGTGGAGTCCTATGAGGCGGTGGAGGGGGGCAGTGAGGAGGTGGAGAAGGTGAGGAGACGACACACCAAAATGTTGTCTTTTTCTTCAGGGATCTTATTCATGAATATGCTTGTTCATGTCTGCGTATGGCTAGCGAGGTCAAACTACATGTCCCTGACCTGGAATGTATAACACTGTCCTGCAGAGGTTTAATATTACATTTTCTTTGCTGTAAACACCATTGGACTTCACTGAACTGAGATACCTAATGCTCAGCGTTGAAACAAAAACACACAAACACGAGGACCAGTGAAACACCTTACTGAGATCTGCTTTAGCCTTCTGTCCCAAAATAGCGTAACAGAGTGGCCCACAGTTAAAGCTCTTTTCCCCGACTGCAGGCCCTGAAAGACTTCAACCGCTTCGACCTGATGGCCCCCATGTTAGACGTTTCCCCAGAGGAGACCAGACAGCTGCACCTGGAGGGGGCACTGCGCATGAAAGAGGGCAAAGACAGCAGAGTAAGCCTCACAAGTCAACTGTGAACCACCCATTACCCGTTTACTTCATCACCAAACGAAAAACACCGACAGTCACTCCATGGGCGGTACAGAGCTGAGCTGAATGTTTTTCTCTCTTTGTGTCTGCAGATGGACGTATACTGTTTCCTGTTTACAGATCTCCTACTGATCACTAAACCAGTGAAGCGTTTAGAGAGAGTGAAGGTCATCAGACAGCCTCTGCTTATTCACAATGTGGTGTGCAAAGAGCTCAAAGATCCAGGTAGGAAACACGCACGCACGCACACACACACTCACAAAGCAAGGATGTCTCCATGACATTTAAAAAAAGAAGATGCATTTATTATGTGTGTAGGGATCTAAAGTGCAGAGACAGAGATCATTAGTAATATTTATAAAAGAGAGCTCTAGCCAGTGAGTATTAAACATGCTCTTCACATATAAAAACCGTGTATGTAGCCATCCCTACAGCCACCTGAGATTCAGAAACTTTAATGTAAATGTTTATGTGTCTGTGTGATGAATGGTGTATGTTAATGGAACCGCTCACAATCATCATCTCCCATGTTTGTGCTCTTTCTCTGTCTCTCCACCCCCACACACTCACACCCTCGCAGGCTCGTTCGTACTCATCTACCTCAATGAGTTCAAGAACGCTGTGGCTGCTTACTCTTTCCAGGCCAACAGCGCCACCCAGGGGCGAAGCTGGGTAGATGCCATCTGTAACGTCCAGGTATAATCCCTCGCAAACTTTTTTTTCCTCTCTGTCAGCTCTAATAAATAAATAAATAAGGTCATGAAGACCAGTGTTATTTAAAGTCCTGTAAGTGCACAAATGACATTTATGGTGTGTGTGTGTGTGTGTTTTGTAGAATCAGTTACAGAGGCTCCGGACAGAGGAGGCACACAGGCGACAGGCCTGTTTGAAACAGAGACTGGAGGAGGAGGAAGAGGAGGTGGATGAAGAGGAGAGCAGTAATTCTGCCACAAGCTCTCCAAGCCTAAAACACAAAGAGCAGAACAACAGGTATCATTTGATTCTCATCAGCCTTTTAAAGACTGGCATTTTAAGGAGCATCTGGTACAGCACCATTGAAACAAGCAGGACCATAATATAAAAAAATCATAGAGAAAATTCTGGATTCTGTAATTGCTATTTGCCACATATCAAAGCAACATTTTCTGTTCCCATAGTAATGTTTTTTGGCAGAAAAGATTAGAGCGCTTACATCATAACCTAAAATTCGTTTTGACTGAGGAGTAATTAAGTTTGTAATTTATTATTATTGTTATTATTATTATTATCAGTGAGGTCACTGATTTGACCTTCCTCCTTCTCTTGTCTCTTTCCTCTCTTAAATTCTCTCCTTTCAACTATCCCTTTGTCAGTCTGTCAGATGGCTCCACGGAAACACTCTCAGTAATGGACACGGAAGATTCTGGAATTCCCTCCGACTCCTCCACCCCACAGACAGATCCAGGGGGGCCATGCACCATCATCATAACGCCTAATTCGCCTGTGGCCACCCACCCCCCCGCGGACTACCCTCCAGTGCCCGAGTGTGAGGAGGGCAGGGTGTCCCCCCAGGACCTCGACCCCCAGTCCCGTTCTCTCTCCATGGACAGCGCCTACGGCACCCTTTCCCCCGAGTCTCTGCTCGACCTACGGGGTCGCACCGTGGCCAGCGAGGGGGAGGACACGGAGGCAGACGAGGCCGAGATGGAGGGAGAGGAAGAAGACATGGACAAACAGAGCCGTGTCCTGAGAGAGGAAAGAGAAGGAGATGAGGATGATGATGGTGAGGAGGAAGAGGAGGACAGGACGTCATTCGGCTCTCAGCTGTCGGTGGCACACTCGCTGAAGCCGCGGCGTAGACCTCCAGTGCAGTCACGCCTGCACTTCCTGCAGAACCTGGCCCTGAAGTCCCGGTCTGAGGACAACCTGTTACAGTGTGTCCATGAGCGCGGGGGCGGTCGCAATGTTGCCAGGGCTGCCACCGCATGCTCCGCCTCTAAACGTGTGACAGATGGGTTGTCTTACAGCAAGAGCATGTCCGAACTAAACCATAGCAACGCGGACGCTTCTCTTGGTGAAGATGGTGAGAGTGAGGACAAAGAGCGACTGACGTGTAGTCTTCCGTCGCACATACTCTCAGACACACTGAAACAGGACGAGGCCCGGGTGACCCAGAGGAAGCGCCCGGGCAGGGAGAGCAAGAGTCAGCCCTCCAGCAGTGGTTCTGATGGAGAACTAGCCTCCCACGCCTCTCTGGATGAGGGCTTAGATAGCAGTAGAAGGTTGCCTGGGCAACAGCACAAGAAGCTGACCTTGGCTCAGCTCTACAGAATACGCACGACATTAGTTCTCAACTCCACACTCACTGCCTCGTAAGTCTCCCTCACTAAACTGTCTGTGTGTCTGTGTGTGGGTGTGTCTCTAAGTATGTATGTGCATGTCTGTGAGTCTGTGTGTGGGTATGTGAGAATGTATCCTTGTGAGCCTGTGTGTTTGTGTGTGAGTCGCTGTGTGGGTATGTGTCTGTGTGTGTTTGCCTATGTCTGTGTCTATCTGTGTGTGTCTCTGTTTGTATCAATGTGTCAGTCAACATGAAGTTAATGATTTATCTGTCATATCTCAGAGAACTACTATTTTTTGTATCGAAATTAACATCAACATCATGAGGTTTTTTTTTTGTTTGGCTGTATTGCTGAACTGTAGTTTTTCTGTCTTTCTCTGCAGGGAAGTGTAGTCTCACAGACACACGATCAGCTGCAAAACAGCACCTGGGTGGCGCCAAACTCCTCATGACAGCAGTGCACTCTAACCAATCAACTTGTGGAGCTTGCCCTATGCCTTCCCACTGCCCAATGAACTGAGTTTTGATACTCGTCATGTCACAGTGTCCTTCAGACCTGGACGGACCCTTTTTTTCTCCTCTGCTCCTGCCCCCGGGGGAAAGAGCAGGGCACAGACTGCTTTAAACGTTTGCACTTTCTAACACAAGGAACTTTGGAAGAGGTCAAGGCAGGACTCTTAATGGTAAACGGGACCGTTATTGAGAGATTGCGAACAAACAGGGACCCAAAAATATAAGCGGAGCCCAGAGTGGCTCTGCTCTGCGGAAAAGCCAAGATAATATGGATGGAGGAACAAACGAATATGAGATGGGCTCTATTAAAATGAAAAGAATGAGGCATGACATGAAATTTCACTTGAAAATGTGGTTTAAAACATAGCACCATTAAATCTCCTTGAATTTGGAACAGCTCTGATTTCACTCATAGAACATGTATGTAAAAAGAGAAGTTGGAATTGCACAGTTTGTTTCCTTGCGGAAACAGTAATCAAAGGAGCTGTCTTTGAAACAGAGCATGTGTGTATGGGTGCCTGTGCGAGTTTGTAAGTTTGAATGAAAGAGTGTGTGTGTGCGTGTGTGTGTGTGTGTGTGTGTGTGCGTGTGTGTGTGTGCGTGCGTGTGCGTGTGCGTGTGCGTGTGTGTGTGCGTGCGTGTGTGCGCGCGTGTGTGCGCATGTGTGTGTGTGCATGTGTGTGTGTGGGTGCGTGCGTGCATATGTGAGAGAGAAACCAAAAACCTTGCAAACCAAAATAATCACTTTAATTTGACTTAGCTTTTTTGCCCAAAGAGGACTGAGAGTGTAAAGACAGTGAGCTGTTACGGACCTGTGTTACACACGATGCAGTAATGACTGAGTGAACATGCACAGACTCAGAGTCAGTTAGTGTGCATGGAATATCTTACACTGCTTCACTGCATCATTCACAGCATTTCTCTCTGCTCCTGTCACCTTCCAGGAGCTTCCAAATCATATGGCTTACATGCGTATGTTATTATCTATTTGACCAGAAGAGGTGAAGAAGGAAAATACTGATGCTGGTTTATGCATCTTCAGGATAAAGGATCTCAGAGATAGGAATGGATTTGATTTGTGAAGGCTTTATGTGAGTGTGCATGGACATACAGCCTTCACCAACTGTAATCCACCATGGAGCCATGACCTCACTGTATGGCCGTGTATAGCATTTCACCATTAATACAAGGAATAAACATGACTGTTAGGTTGTTATGGGTTTGTGTGTGTGTGGGTGGGAGGGTTGACTAAGCATTAATTCTGTTACCACTCAATGCAGGTGATTCTTTTCCTTATAATGGACCATACAGGAGTTGTAGGAAAGAAGCCTGTTCCTGGATCAGCACTAATGAGTGCACTCACTAAGAGACTGTCATTAAGACAGTGCATTTGTCTGATCAGATGTCAGTTTCTGAGTATGAGCTCTGCATGGAAGACCAGCTCACAGTGTACCTGGACTGATTACATGACATGCATTTCCTCCCATAAGAATTGAGCAGAAAACTAATGATACAGGAGGCCAACAGGATTGGGCTGAAACTGTGCTTGAAGCATTACTGAAATCAACCAACATTCTTCACCTCCTCCATCTCTGACATGTTGCTCAAAATGTGTTTAATATTTGTTTACTTTGAGTCTTTTTGTGTGTGTGTGTCATATTTATTAAGCTTGCCCTCTTTATGTGTGTGTGTGTAATACAATTTGTGTTGTTTCATTTCATGAATTTGTACATTATATATTTTTTTTAGTCTTAATTTGTTTATTGTTAATCTGTGTTGTTGTTTATTATTCATTTTCAGACATTGATCAGCTCTGAACCAAAATAACATTTTCATCTCCCGTATCAGGCAGTGTCCTCTAAATGTCTAATAAAATAAAGCGTATTTCAATGTTTTCCATGTATAGTTACTGTTCAGAAACTGTGTAGCCAATCCCTATGGAATGGCCTCTTATGAACCACTTGTGTCTCCAGTGGATGAACTCCAAGAGTGCCTTCATCACTGTTTAAAAAAGAAAAGAAAAAAAAAAAGACCAAAATGTTTGATTATGCAAAAAGTTGTAACGAGAACTAGTTTTGTGTTGTAATTTACATTTAATGGACTGAGGCTGTTAATGTAGGCACATAAACAAGGTTTTTTATGGCGTTCTCTGAACTCCATTGTCTGCTTTTCAATGAAATACTCCTAATGATAATGTGGCTCGGTGCTGAGAGTGATACTGTTACTCCATTGTGGTCCAGTAACAACCCATTAAAACATTACTGATAAGAAATTGTTGTATTCGGCCTCTTGTGTGTGTGTGTGTGTGTGTCTGTGCGCGTGTCCGTGCGTGTTTTAAAGTGAGGGTTAGGCTGTTTAGTTCTACACGTCCTTACTGTGGGCTGCTAGTACCTGTACCTGTAGGGGGCGCTGCTGCTACAGTGTTGCTGCCATGGGTTTTTTGTCTCATTGATGCTGCCGATGTGGATTTCTGTTTGGGGTCAGTGTCACTCCGGTAGATTTCGTCTGTGCCACATTTTGTAAGTTAGGGACCAGTAAGTTAAGGTTATTTGCCAAAATGTTTTAAAGAATAACAAAATTCACATCCTCAGCTGCAATTCTCATATGCCATTAACAGTGTTGGGGGTAACGAGTTACAAAGTAACCTGTTACTGTAACTATATTACTTTCCTCCATAATGAAGTTAAGCATTACAGTTCCTGGATTATTAAAATGTCCTTTCCTGCGTGACACGCCTTTTCAAAAGAATATTTTTCGTGTCGAATATTTAAATTAATTTATAAAACGGATAGTTCCGGTCCTGGGTGCTCGTTGGTCACTAGGCCTACAGTGTTCCAGCAATGTTAAAACAGGCCTACATGATTATAGAAGCAGCTATGATGCGACACACTCCTGTTCACCTTAATTGTGTTTCTATAATATGACTACCCACTGTCACTAAGGAGAAACTGGGTCCTTGACAGTAGCTCCCGTTAAATTGGAAAAGACCGACAACTGGTTAAGGCGCTTTCGCACCGGAGAAACTTTTCCATAGTTCTTAGAACTGTTGGAGAAAGTACCCCCTTTTTCGCGTGTTCGCACCGCAGGAACTTAGAACGATTATAGTTCTTAGAACTCCGTTTTGAGGGGCTTTTTTAGCTCCTACTTCAGGGTAGGTACTTTAGTTGGCTAGCTAGCAAGGTCTGCTACATTTTAGAAAACCCCAAAATACGGTGTAGCCAACCAGGACAATAATATGGAGAGCTTTAATGTTACTTTTAATCACAAAATACAGACAACGCAGCTGTCGGCTGATGATGACACCAAAATGTATTATTAACTACCTCAGAAACTATCGGTAGTTAACGCTAAATGACAACATCCGGATTGATGTACCCTATAGTTGTCGTTAGATGGTTAAGCTTGTGTCTTCCTGTTTTTTGTCACTGGTCAAAAATGAGCTCGACATCATTGCATAATGACATTAATCATTATCTTTCAAATTAACATTAAATACCTACGCGTCTTACCACGTTATTAACAGTTTTTAATTGATTGTTAATTGATCGAGACGTAGCACACGGACAACCACCACTGCGCAGAATCAGTCATACAATCAAAATCATCATGGTCACATCTAAAAGGTTAGCTGGTTCACTCAAGGCACTCGATGACATCAGGTGGCCAAAGAAAGTATTCCAGCTAAAGAGGTACTCCAAGTAGGGTTAAACTGACAACCGTTTTTGTAAATTGTAAATGAGTGACTATTGTACTCTTACGTAAATATTTTTCGGGGGGAAGAGGGGTTCCTTTACCGTACTTAGAATACTTTATTAACAAAAGTGTTCCTACTTTTACTTTTGTCATCTCTGGACGACATCGATCACCGATGAGTAATATCTTTTGCGTTGAAACTGCTCTGCATTGATTAAAGTTGTGATTTCTGTACCGGTCTGAATCCGTCTCTCCTTGTCCCTCCACATGGCTTCACAAATCTGGTGTTCTTTTGACGCAGGGTGTATATTTATGTCCCTTCCCAGTGTCCACTGCATGCTTCCAGTAGTAAAATATACTAACCGTGAACGTGGGGGGCATTCTAAAACGCTTAACGTGAAAAACGTTTAACGTGGTTTACAGTACCAAGTATGACAGGTAGACACTCCAAACTGCTCACATATATAGCTATTCCATAGTACTAAATACATCCAAAAGCTTGAGAACGTAGTCAGAGGGGAAATATTTTAATTATTGATTAAGTCTGTCAAGTTTGTCAGGAGCTGTATGGGTAAAAATTCAAAGCTATTTTATCCTATATGATTTTTCGCATGCATATTATGTACATGTTTGACACTATGGCAAGTATATGTGTATAAGGCAAAGCTGTCCTTTAGGTCCAGTTCACTCATTTTAAATATATATATAAAATTTTTAAGAACCTGAGCTGTTAGGAGGGGAGTCCCCTATGCTCACCTGGCCGGGCAGAGACAGGTTGGGCTGTGTGCAGTGAGGGGAGTCTCCTATGCTCACCTGGCTGGGCAGAGACAAACAGGTTGGGCTGTGTGCAGTGCAGGGTGTATTTACAGATGATTAGATCAGCTAATCGCTGGATTACAGCATGTTGACTCTACATAAGACTCTAATCCGCACAGAAAAGACAGAGCTCTGGCCTCCGGGATTTTTGCCTCTTTAATCCGATCCTAACTGCCCCACCCTTCACCACATCTGGCCCTGCAGGACTTACCGATGTAATCTTCCATTTTAAAACAATTTTATTATGCTTTAGCGCTGATACTCTGGACTTTAATTATAAAAATGCAGATTTTCCATTTGAACTCCAAAGTAATTACACAACCCTATTTCCCTGATTAATTAGCTGCTCTTACATGTGGCCTATGTGTGTGCATTTGTATGCGTGTTTGTATGTGTGGTTATGCACAATAATAGATTGTACAGAATGGATTTTTTTTGTAAGAACACTGTTACTTTAATTGTGCGTTATCATAATGTTTACACTATTCTTTTTTTGGCCCAGATGAATTTGGGGCTTGTCATATTCTGGCTGCAAGTAGAAAATGAGATCAAATTTCTAATATTAAAAAGAGACTGTGCCTGCAAAGTCTATGGCGAGAGTTCTAGGAGGAGGGTAGTCACACAGAGTTTGTCACTTCTTTTCAGTCACTCATACACAGTTCAGCCGCAGATATACCATTGCTGTGCACTTTAAAACCAGTGAACTTTGATTTTGCCTGGCATGCGTGACAGCACATGCTGGTGTAGTGTTTTGAGTCTAGAATTGAAATGTTGTTGCTGATTTGACATTGAGCAGCCTGGTCCAAGAATTCTGTGACATTTCAGACTGGCTCCATCATATTTTAACATTCTACATTAAAACATCAATATTTGTAATGGCCGTTAATTTATGAATCACACGGTAAATTAGTGTCATCCATGTAAATCAAAATAAGTTGTGACAACCAACTCCCTGACCATGTTCAGTTTGTCATCGTGCTTTGGTACAATTGGTACATTGTGTTTATGGCTTTAAGGACTTCTCACAGTGTTGTGTAGTCTCTCTGGTTGTGGAAGAATAAAGTCTATTTAAATCTAAAGTAATCCCTTTTAACAGTCTGAATGTGATTAATGATGAGTTAGCCTTGATGGGCAATATGCTTAATTCTCAAATCCTGCATCAGGATTTATGTTTCAGTAACTGGATGTTCTGGTTCAATAAGTGAATGTCTTTGAGTGTCCGTCATAAATAGATGAGGTGATGACATCATACAGAGCCCTTGCATTGTTCTCCTGAGATTACATGAATGCTTAAGATCAGGAGTCACTGTTTACCATTCTCCAACGTCAGTGAACAGACTCAGCACACAGTCACTCACACCAACTTTCACTTAGTCTTCAGAGGCAGAGGGACATCACAGGGTTAACATTTCTCCCAGGCGACAGATTGTCAAAAAAACATCCTGTATAAAAAAAAGTCAGATTACCACAAAAGGGCACTTTGACAAATCCCGCTTATGGAAGCACTTTCATTTATTAAACGCCAGCAGTCCTGGCACTCTTTGCCGATAGCCAGGATTAAAATCAGGTAGACACCATTGTCTGTCTAAACAATCCCCTGCTCTAAGCCCCTGGCCACGTTGGAACGGCATGGACAGGGAGGGAGAAAGAAGCTGTAAATGCTAGCTGTTAGAGAGGCTTACATGGATGTTGCATCTCTCTGCGTTCTCTTTAATCAACATTATCCCCTTTAAAAGGCCTAGGTGATAGGATTTAGTCAATGTTTGTACAGAGGGGGAGAGAAAAAAAAAAACGGGAACAGCACACTAAAGCGTGTTTACAAGGGCTGTTCCTGTGAAAAGGCCCTCAAACAAGATACAGCCATATGGAGTGGATCACCATGAGAACAGCTGCCCGCCATCAGTGCATGTGCATCACCGCCGGCGACTGATCGACCTTCATGTTTGTCACTTGGTCCTGCCAAGCCACATCTGGCCACGTTGATGGAAATACAAGACTGTCCCAGCCTAAAGTGTTAGCTTTGAAAGATCTCTGTGAAGAAAAAGATACATCAGTAAGGAAAAGCAGAATGTAGATAATGACTGTTTTGTTCTAGGCAGACAACTGAACTTATCTTTTCGCTATATTTGTGCTTGTTTGAAGCATATACACCTACAAACATAGTCCAGGATCTATGAACAAAACATATCCCACTGCTGACACCAGGGCAAGATTCACCTGTAAAACATGTTAACACTTCTCTCTTCTTTCATCCTTGATGCTTTTTTTTTCATAATACATTGATAAACATAACAATGTAAGAGCAAATTATTAAGATGTGTAGGTAAATGTAAAAATAGAACATCATTTTGGCCAAAAAGTAACAAAAACAAATCATATAGCTTGGTTTTTATTCATGAAAGCATAGTGAATTTTTCCATACTTTCTTCTGTTGTCCCTACTAAATCAAATCACAATTAAAAAATACACACACAGAGACACTTATTTTTTTTCCCCTACAGCCAATATGTTCATGGGGATGAGTTAAGAGAAAACCACTAGAACTCCAATGTTCTGCATTACTCATGATAATTTCATTTATAATCTGTCATAATACACGTCAATATATATTTAACGTAAAGCATATGTGTCGCTCTTCATGACTGTTTATTATTGAGGTGCTCTGAATGATGAAAGTGACCATAAGGCACAATTTGAAACAATCTGAAAGATTATTGTAATTGTATCAGGTCATAAGAGGCTTAATGTCATTTCAATATTGTTTTTTTAACGGGGTTAAAGCATATGAAAATGGAAATCACCAGCATATTTCTTAATTAAATAGGAATCCCTTTAGAAAGGAGAAAGCCGCAGACTGTTAGTGAAAAAAAAAAAAAAAAAACGACCGGCAACATTACAGTATATCTGCAGTACACCGACACAATTAATCTGGCCCACAGCAAACGAATAATACCTTAACTGACTATAACAGACCCACCTCTATCCAGGCCTCTCTCGTTTCTCTCCATCACCGCTCTCAGAGCTGCGAATGCACACAGACAGCGAGCATGTTGCTTTCTGTTGTGGCCGCGTTCGGAAACGAATGACAAGTTTACGTTGGTTTGTTGAGAAGAGATGACAGCTGATAGATAACATGTTTGGTTATCGCTGGCTTGCCATCCAAATTCCACGGCCTAACACAGGGGAGTAAGACTCAAGTTAAGAAAATGGCCATTATAAACGTGCATCTGAAAAATACAGTATTAGTCAAATTAAGTTTTTAATGTTAATGTGCCTTGCCACGTTTGAAGCTGTATCTGTACTGTTCTAAAGCGACCTCGACATAGTTTTGTGGTCCGCCCTGAACTACAATGTCAGTTTTCCACTGAGAACAATGATAAATGTGAAAGAGGAGCGCGAGGCGGTCTTTATGAGTAGCCTACTGTGTCAGCTACATGTGTAACGAAAAAAGGACAGTGGTCTCCAAAAATTCTGCTGCTACATTTTCACATGTTCGACCTTTCCAGTTCAAGTTGTAGTTAAACATTGACGATCTTGCTGATACCATGGGAACCTTGAAACTTTCCATACAAAACCTTTTCAACATTTTAGTGACCAACTAATTACAATTACTCAGAGTTTTCGTCATATAATTAGTAGAAAATGCATATAGTTTCACAATTAATTTCATAATGATGCCAAATGTTTTTGTAAATTTTGAATATTCAGAATGTATTGATCTTGATTTTACTAAGAGCACTTTGCATGCATTTATTTTTTTACAAGGCTTCAATGAGTTTATATTTTGATATACACTTCATATCTCAGTATCTATCTACTTTCTAGTATTTGTGGTTTAAGACAGACTTCAATGGGTTAAACTGTAGGAGGCGTGCTGACCGGATTTGGGTGGGGTAAACTTTGACTGGCAATGTGTATACTTTTTCCCTCCTCTTTAATTAGCTAGTGTAGTGTAGCGTCAAAATGTTTTAACGGGGAACGCTCTCGTAGGTATCCCAGACTGTTGAGTAGGATTTTTATTAATAGATTACTATAATATATAAAACTAGCCATTAGTCAAATATGGGTGATATTAGCGAGGCGTCTTTACTGGATTACATCTATTCCTCTGGAGGAAAAATTAAAAATTCAGACTTGTTACAAACGTATAAGCACTTCATAAGCCATAACGACTTGCAGCTACGTGGTGAGTAACTGTCGCTAGTGTTTAGTGTTTTATCGTTTGTTTGTTTTTTGTCCGTTGCTTGTCTAATGGTGGAGCGGATTCTTGCCCGCCTCTGACGCGTCTTGCCCCTATTGAAAGCTCATCTCTTGCGCTTGGCATGTGGTCACATCTGCTAAATACATATTCCACTGATCTCCGCATGTAAGCGTCAGATGTTCGCATGTCCTTTAACTTGCTTGTATTTCTTTGTGTTTAACCGTTTCAAAGCGCCCAGTAGATCCCCTGAACCAAATCTGTTAAACATCTGCTTTACATTAGAAAGGGTCTGTAAACAGATACAGTTACACAAGGAATTCTGTCATTTCCTCTCGCTGGTTTGTGCGGACCCTGGGAGTGCCCGTTACATTTTCACATGGTGACTGTGCACTGTATCATACTAGACAGTCCGTCCATTTTATCAACAGGGACGACGAATGGCAGAGAATGTTCGAGGCAATGACAGACTTTCAGTCAGATGAGAATAATGCTCACTCAGGCGTATCGCTTGACATCTGCACACCGCTTAGCACACTGGTGAACAGTGCCGAGGTCAAACACGAGTAGCATTGATCTGCGAGTAGTGTGTGTGTGTGTGTGTGTGTGTGTTTTAAGTTTAAGTTTTAAGACTCTAAATATATATGTTTGGCGAATATGTAATGTGATAATTGCATGTAATGAAATTACTCATGATCATTTAGAGTATAGTGGTAGAATATAGTATGCCTAATGTAAAAGAGAGCACAGCTCCCTGAAAAAGCACAGAATGATTATCCTGTTTGACCTCAGAGTCCAGATGCTCTCTGTGTCTCTGGTACAGTTGTGTACAGAGGTTCTCTAAAGCTGCTTTCATACCCCTACCATCTGACACCACACTCCAATAATTATAATTATTTCCATATACTCTCAAGTCCAGTATGTTCTGTGTTCTAGGCACAAAGTAACAATCGTTTTCTGTGACTCTGGCCAGTTTATTTTGGTGATCTCAGAAGATTGAGCAGTTGCTATTTTTTCTCTGTGGGAACATGATGACATTACCAGTGAGCAACTGCTTTTTCTGAGACTTTCTGATCATGGTTAATGAAAAAGCATTAAATGTAAATGGTCCCTGTGCTATCACACCAGGAACACGAGAGCCAAGTGGCAACTTCCCGTGGATTTCCTGTTGTTTTGGATGCTGTGTGCATCTGTCTCCTCTGCTTAGAGTTTCTTTCCCTGGGCAGGAAAACGGAAAGGGCTCAATTGTCCTGGGCTATACATCAACAGGGAGACTTAAAAAAAATACCTCAAGAATCTCTGATCCAAATGACCTTTACAGGGTCCCCAGTTTGGCTTGAAATGTGTTTGTTTGGCTTGGTTATCGATAAAGCGGAACAGTTTTGGACTGTGCTCTGGTGGCCTGTCTTAGAGAACGTTTGCTGTAGACTGGCGTTGTGACCGAGCAGACTGGCTGTATGGAGTCTTATGTAACCGCTCTTATCACTCAGAGTAGTCGAATCAATGAGAAACAGATGGAGAACAGTTTATGACATAAAGTTAACTGCAGCTGTCAACACTGCTGCTGAGGAAACAGTCATGAATGAACTCTTCTGGAGAAAGTGACAAACTGCAAACCAGGAATCTAGTTTTTTTCTTTTCTTTTTTTTTTTTTTGCAGTGTAATTTCTGGATCTAACAGAGCTTGGCCTCCTCTTTCTTTGTTCCCTCATCATTTTGTTTTCGCTAATCTTGTTGGGTAATTTGAAACGCCTGTGTCTGAACATTTGAGTGCCTTCTTCCTGGTGCCTTTGGTCTGTGGTGAGGTAGTGTAGACAGCGTAATATACTGCAGATCATCCATGGGTCACTACAGGCCAGAAATCTTAAAAAGCCAGCATGCATTCCTCAACCAGGCCCTGAACCCACCACTAAAGCTCTTATCTGACTGATCTAAACAGCTTCAGGACACAAGCTCTTAAGATACATGAGGGGCCAAATTGTCGTTTGCATTATTTACATGTAGAACTTGCCCTCAAGTGCTGGCCTGAGAAGTCTGTGTCTGTTTTCTCCTAAAATGGTGGTAGTTTGCATTAGAGAACTTGAAACTGGTCTAGATTCTCCACTTATGGGTAAACGGCTTGATTGAGGTAAAGATATTTCACTAAATGTTTTTGAAGATCCTGATTTGATTTATCATGCCAAAAATTGTAACAGTGCTCTAATGAATATTTTGCTTACTGTGTTTTTTTGTCCCCAACTCATAGTTCTTGTTTAACTCCCTTGGAGAAATGTGAATTTTGAGGCCTGGAGGGGGAAAAAAGGCCATGATCATCTAATGCCAACTCTCTGTCTCTTTGCAGCCAAATACAGGGAGGAATTCAAACTCACCATTGACAAGATTGCTGTGATGAAATTAGAGAATGTAAGAAATGTATTTTTCCCCCCACAATATATCAGCCCACAGACATTCCATACACCCCTTTGCATCCATCAGTAAATTGTAATTAATTAATAATCAGTATTCAAATACAGATTCTTTTACTGTAGCTGGTTCTGAACCCAGCTGTTTCTTTCCTCTCTCCATGTAATCTGAGTTTCCCAGTCCTGTTCCCAATGGCAAATCATTATGTTGCCCATCTGGATGACTGGTATCAGTTTCATTCTGTACCACACCCTTACTGGCGTACGTCCTTTTGCATACAGTCCAGCCAATGCTGAATGTCTTGAAAGGCAGTCATGTAAATGTTGTCATTCAAAGCAACTCATTCATGCATTGTATAGCCATGAATGCTTTAATGTTCTTTGTTGTGCTACCTGTAGCTAGCCACATTCGGGTCAAAAATATCAAAATGTAACAGTGATGAAAATAATTGTTTTCTTAATTGTACTCATTTCTCTCATAATCATTTCTTTATTTAATGACCACAGAGTTTGTTTTCTTGTACGCATCTATTACCTTTATGTGTTGTGTTCTTTTAAAAGTCAGGCACCTGCACAGTAGCCATGTTGTAGTGATCTGCTGCTTACTGTCTTCTGCCACTCTTGTAGGGGGAGAAATACCTTGTTCTGAGGAAGAAATACAAACAGTTAATGCAGGAACGGCAGAGAGAGCAGCAGACAGAGAGGGAGCTGCAGAAGGAAGCTATCATCTCCAGACCCTGTGCCACAGTGCAATGGGACGGTCCGGGAGGCTCATCTGACTCCAGAACCCACGGGGAACAGCCAACTGTAATGTCCCAAAAGCAGCAGGGTCCAGCTGTGGTGCAGGTGACAGAGAAGGGAAAGCATGCACAGGTGTCCTGGTGTGGTGGACCCACGATTACAATCACTGAAGCTGCAGAATCAAAGCAGTCAGAGGAGGTGATGGCAATATTTATTATATAATTTGGAATATATAGACCCATTCTATTCTATTCTATTCTATTCTATTCTATTCTATTCTATTCTTTTGTATTGTATTATATTGTGTCCTACTCTATTCTGTTCTACGTTGCTCCAAATGTGTGGTGTGGGTTGACAGTTAAACCAAGGACATACTAATCAGGGACATAAAAACATTATTTTTCCTTCGTTTCCATCCTTTGTTTGGTCTTAGAGATAACAGGAAAACAATTCACCTGCTGAAATCTCTACAGTCTAGGAATTCTTTAAAATGCTTCATAGATTCATGGAATTAGGCAGAGATTTTGGTAAGGAGCGTCATATGGGTGTCTCTGAAGTCTGTTTCCAGTCAGAGGTTGGAGGTCATGCCAAAAGACATAAAGAACGGTAATGTGTGTCGTACGACCGGGTGCCTCTGCCGCTAAGTTTAGCCTGCTGAATTATGTGTGTCCCAGGACTGCCTGCCTCTAATGCTATGCCTAGCCTACTGAATTTTGGGAGACAGAGGGAGGGAGTTATTCTCAGTGTATGATTCAGGGCATATCAAATTATCTCGCTGGTTTGTGCAACCTTTGATATCCTGGTCAAGCATAGGCTATGAAATGGGAGAGGATCCAATTAGCTGTGATTCACCGTGGTTTAATTCCGGATATGAAAGTATTGCAGAAGCAGCTCAGTGTCAGCTTGTTTACAATAGCTGCGGTAACCCTTGATACTCTGCTGTGGAAACAACAACCAGCGTCAGATGAATGTGCTTTGGATGATTTCGTTTGACTCTACGGTCAGATGAGTCTTCCTGGAAACTTCGTAGGAAATCTTACATATTGTGCTTCTTCAGGCCAGCTGCTGACCGCTCCCTGTGATTGAGCACATACTACTGATCTGTGATAAGGAAAAGTTTTAATCAAATAAACACGCCTACCTTTTTGCTGAGTACTCAGCTGGTTGATTTACTTCATTGCTGCTATAAACCAAAATGTCAGAATTCTTTGAGGGCCGATTCACTGTATGGATGCTACAACTTCAATTAACTCTGTGCTCCATCTCTGTGTTGTATAGCAAAAAGTTCTGTTGAATGTTTATTTCAATTGTACAGAGGTTATACCTCGCATCGCTGTTTGTCTGTCTAATTTGCCCAAATTAAAACATTTATTGAGCATTAACATAGATTCTCATTGCATTGAATGTTAATAACTTAAATGTACCTTTCTGCAGGTAATTGATTATGCATAAAGAGCTCTGTATTCCATTACTGAGCTCTTTGTTGTTGACCAGTGCTTCTGTAAACTTAGCACCAAACTTAGAATACATCTGCAGAATTAAAATGCGGAAACAGCACATTTTCAGTATTTAGCAAGAGGAACACATCGGCAAAACAGCAGCTCCCCAACAAACCACTTTGGTTTGAATGGTACTGACTGCTGTATTTCACACTGCCAGAGTGTGAATGAGGTCGAGGTTAACAACTTGATCACGTGATGACGCACGATATGTCAACACTGACGAAGAGTTCAGGGACTGAGTGCACGCAAGGAAATGAATCCCTTCTCAGATCTATTTTGTTGTCACTCATCTCAAGACACTGAGATATGGTATGAGGACTGGCTTAATCCCTTGTCCCAATGCTAATGTAGATAATTATTCATTACTCATAATACAGATATTACTCAGGATTACATTATTCATTACATTATTCAAGATTGTAATTTACTAAATGCGATGTAGCCTGTCTGTGGAGGGCTGCAGTGAAAGTCCACCTGCACTTTCAGGTGGATTGGAAGGTGGATTGCTCACCCTGAGTTTAAGGGTAGTGGCATTTGTGTTAGGGTAGAGATCGCTTGGACAGACTGGTTTGATGGTCCTATTGTGTAACTAATCTCACAACAGAAATACAGAATGAGTTGACTGTGATTTGAACGAACAGGCTCCGTGTTAGGACAGTGAAACAAATTAGCAGGCAGTGATGTCATAGAGGAACATCTGGTTACAATTCAAAACACACAGTTTAATTGAAGTTAGTTCCAAGTCCAGTTTCTTTTCTGGTATCTATTCTATTTGACTTATTATGGTCGTAGGGTCCCACTCAGATTGTGTCAGAGTGGGAGATGATGTTGCTCCTTTGTAATGAAACCTGCTCCTTTCTCTAGGAAGAACAGACAGATGCCACTCCGTCTCCATCAGCAGCGGAGGAGACCACAGAGCCCATTTCTGAGGAGCCCATGGAACCCACAGATGGAGAAGACGAGCTGGACAAGGACTCTGGGTCAAAGGTTAGAGACAGCAGAACTTTCTGCTCTGGCTATTCTGTAAAAGTTTCTTATTCTACATTTCCTACATTTTTCACTCATCAGTCCTCCAGCCCTGATCCTTAATCAGTAAGTTATTCTGGTCCCAGATCAGTGGCTCACACTTACCCCATTAAACAGTGCTCAAAGGTCTAGGTTGTGCTACTCTAGATGACCAGTAGATGGCGACGTCTAAATGACCTGGCTGTGAGGTGAAAGACGAGCTTGTGAGCTGGGGTGATGATGTGAGAGGAGTGTGGATTTCCATGTGAATGATGCACTCCATTCTTGTGTAAAGCAGCACCATGCTCCACCTCATTAGACAGAAAATGATCCTGTGTGTTTTCAGAACATTCGTATGCAGATGGTCCCAGAGGTGAGGACAGCATCATTTTAAAAGTGTGTTCCCACTATTTGGAGAATGAGAGAATGAGGAGATATCGTGATGCAAATGGAGCAGAATTCATCATTTTTCAATATCTCTAATAAGGAAATCCAGGATCAGGTGAAATATAATGAGGCAAATGAAAAAGTGAAAACTTATGGACAAGATGAGGTCACTGTTAAACCTGTAACAGTGACTGTAGAGTGTAGACTATAGACAAACCCCACTGTAGCTCATAGTGGACTTAAATGTAGACTAAATGTGTTCTACATGTATTTAAAGCCAAAAAACAGTCTGTGATGTGAGTATTTTGACATTCAGGGCCTTTGAATAATGTGGATTGAAAGAATTCAACTCTGGAAACCTCCTCTTTCAACACTCCATGGAAACATTCAGATTACTTTACCCAGCAGCCCACCAGAAAAACAAAACAAAACAAAAACAAAATACCTGTCCTTATTTTAAAATGGATTTGAATTTTTCTCTGTTTTATTGTGTCCGTCCAGTGTAGTAACCAAGCCAATCAAAATAATGAGTGCATTTTAGTTGATGAAACGTTAATGTTGTTTTAACAGGGGATACATGTGATATGATCTCTGCAAAATCTATTAATATCCTCTTGTTTTGGTCTTGAATTATTTCTTAATATGGGCAGTAGTCTTAGGCAGCGTAATAGGTTCTTTATGCTGACGCAGGTCAGAAAAAGGGAGTAATGTTAAAATGTTCAGTTTTCTCTCCCAGTAT
This sequence comes from Chanos chanos, assembly GCF_902362185.1. Taxonomy (NCBI): domain Eukaryota; kingdom Metazoa; phylum Chordata; class Actinopteri; order Gonorynchiformes; family Chanidae; genus Chanos; species Chanos chanos. The sequence continues at coordinate 24,608,071 of NC_044497.1, read as the reverse complement.
GACAGCTTACTCTCTCCTTTTCTTTATTATTTGTCTTTCCAGGATAGACAGTTTTTGGCTATGGTCCTGGATAAATTTATACAGACAATTTCTCCATGTGCAGTTTAGAGATGTCTTGAATAAGTGTGTGTGTGTGTGTGTGTGTGTGTGTGTGTGTGTGTGTGTGTGTGTGTGTTTCTTTCACCAATTGCATGACTGAACACTCCCCTCCTTCCCAGAAGAGTTAGTAACGACTTGTTTTGCTAAAGTGAGCGAAATGCTTCATCTGTTTTCACACACACACATACACAGACACATTAGTGTGAATGACAATTAGTGTGAGAAACTGGCCTTCTTTTCAGTTAATAGTGCTGACCTCTTGTTGATGAAAGTGTCAGTGTGAACAAGAAACAACTTGAACAATTTTGCAATTATTGTGTGTGTTTTTAACTAATTACTCTTCTCTGGAAAGTTCTTCCCTCCTCTCTGTTGTAAGAGCACTTCTCATCTCCCTCACCTATATTTAATCTACTCTTTCTCTCACCTGCTCCACTTTTGGACTGCTCTGCAATAATCTGAGGGAAATATTTCTTGTTTTATGATGTGCTGAACAGTTGTTTTGTCTATTTAGTGTGTGTGTGTTGACAAACAAATTTGTTGTTTCCTGTCTTTGCTGATCAGTAACTGTTTGGTCTGTATACTGTGTGTGTTTGCGTGAGGACTGCTGAATACAATGGTAGTTTAGTCCAGTTGATTTGCCCTGTTTTAACTGGTCTGTATACTGTTTCTGTCCTGCACCTGGTAAATCACCCACTGTGACGCTGGGTTTTCCCCTGTTCACACACTGACTTTCAGAGAATCTGTGGAGAAACACTGCCTGCTGTACCATACCATGACTGTACTAGTCTGATATTATGCAACTCTATACACATAGCATGGCTCATCAGGTTTCAGTATAGATGATTATAGATCTTCTTGGTAATTGTTCAGTGAAGCTTAAATGTTCTCTCTCTGTCTATCTCCCTGTCTCTCTTTTTCTCTCTCTCTCTCTCACTCTCTTTTTCCTTTTTTTAGTCAGAATCTGAGCAGGAGGAAGAGTGTGTTGGAAGCGTGGGATCAGCATCAGTTGCTGTAAGTGTCTGGGTGGGGGGGGGGGGGGGTGACCTCTCTGTTGTAAATCAGCTTTTGAGAGTATCCTAAATGCATTTTAGTCATCTTTAAACTGTTTTTATTTTTCTCATTTCATTTTTGCCTGTTTATTTTTAGTTTTTTCCCATCAAATGACTTACAGAACCTAAAAAATGTGTGGGATTTATCCAAGTAGCTCTCTCTCTCTCTCTCTCTCTCTCTCCCTTTCTCTCTCTCTTTATCTGTCTCTCTGTAGTTGGATCCTATAGAGAAAGAGTGGATCTACTCTGCGGCCTGTGCCAGACTCTCTCATCTCACTCAGCTGCTAAAGCAGGAACCTTCGCTGGCCAACAAAAAGGTTTCCACTCTGCCCACTGACACTACAGTTACTGTGGGTTATTGACAGTGTCCTGACCAAGAATGTGTTTCTTCTTTACAGTCTATAGATGAATTCTGAATTCTCAGAACCTCTTAAGAATATTTGGTCTGGAGATACTAAAATCAGACAGATTCTATCATAGGATTTGTACATAGATCAATTAGATCTATGGAAAAATGCTAATCCTTCCCTTTCCCATTTACTTTTCCATGTTGTGACCAAACCAGGACTTTACATCAGTGAGTACTTATCTTACATTGTCACACACACACTCTGACTGCTGCGTCACTGTCTGGACTCAGACATACTCATATATGCATACAACAGTGCTCCTGTATATCTTTATGTTTTCATCTGCTCTTTTAGAAGTCTAATCTCTTTTTTCTCTCACTTTTTAATCTTCGGTTCCACTCCTGTGTCTGATTTCTCTCCGAAAGGGGGTGAGTGAGTTGAATCTGATTACTGTATAAGTAGTGCTGAGTAACATTTTGCCTCTATATTGTTATTTCAAGATCAAAAAACCAGTACTGATAAGAATTTTAGAAGAATGCGAATTGTGAATTTATCAATCTGTTGGCTTCCACCAGCAAAAAATCATAGGATTCTCAAGTGCATCCCATTTTTCTTAAAGCGTTTAGCCTCAAGTGTGTGATTACGTCCCGTTCTCTGCCTCACATCCAGGTACTTGTGAGAGGAAAGAAAAGAATGTTTCCCGATCATGCATTTCAAAGGTCCACTATCAAATGGCTTATGGGAGATAGCTTTTTAGCTTCTGTGCAGCCCTCCCCATTCAAACAAGCTTCAGTCCTTTGTGTTTGTCCCCTCACTGTGCGCTTAAGAGCTTTGGACTGCAGTGTTTGTTGTCTCTCCTTTGGCTCTGAGGTTCTCACACTGTCCTGCCTCAGACCACCTTCTAAGAGCCTGCTAAGCCTTCCCCAGCCTGGACAAGATACAGCGGACACCATTGAAGTGCAGGGGTGGGGGAGTTGGGGAGAAGGGGAGTGGGGGGGCAAGATTAGGAATGACCTCAAAGGCTTCAGCCACTTAAGGATAATCTGAAAGTAATAGAGCAGGCTGGGATTAATTGGCAAGACAATGACGGAGAAGGTGGTCAGGCCCAAGTCCAGGCCTCTTTGATGACACTCCTTACTCACAGCTCTCGTACAGACACACACACATGCACACAGGGTTTCATACAGCTCACACACACACATATGCATACACACACACACAGTTTCATACAACTCAAACACATACACACCAGGGTTTCCGCTAGGATTTTTTCTTGCCGGTCCGGTGTCCAGAAAAAATGTATTTTACTGGACAAATTGGAAACTCACTGATCACATTTCAATAACGGTCTATATTACAAATGTAAATATAATGTACACTTAGGTTGACGAAAGAATGACAGCAACCTCAAATCAGTTTGACTATTTGATGAACAGTAACAGTTAAGCAAAACGAACAGTAACGATTGAGCAAAATCTCAACATTAGCTGCTAAAATGTAGACCAGGCTATTACAAAACATCTGTAACTTCTAACAGCTGCAGCCTGTTTAAAAAAAAGGCTAGGTCCACATGGCATCAAATGTAGCCTATAGGCTACCAGGTAACATTTTATTTTCTCCTTCTTTTCATTTTGGCAATGTCCTCTGCTGCCAACTTGAAATCAAATGCATCTTTGCAGCTTGCAACACACATAAGCCACGTCACGCTCATATGTTTTGTATGAGCATTATTATCGGACATTTTGAACAGCAAGTTTTTAATTTATTGTTTTTTTATAAATTTTACCAGGCAAAACCCGGCAATTACCAGCTAATGGAAACCCTGATACACATGCACACGCGCACACACACACACACACACACAGAGTTTCATACAGCTCACACACAAACACACACACACACATGTTCAAAATGATTGAATTAAGGGATGGTGCAGTCACTTTGCTCAGCTAATGATGGGATCAGTGACCAACAGCCAGAGAGTGTCTGTAGGCCATTAACAGGTTTGAGGAAGGCTGTGTTTTTTGGGGAGAAATTCCTGGATGACTCTGGCTTTGTATCAAACAGTCCAGCAGTGAATTCAGCTTTGCTGAAGAATGCAACTCTATGCTCCGACTTTTCTGACCTTACTCGTAACCTGACACAAGCGTTATCTTTTGTTTTCCTTTCGCACATTTGAAGCGGCCAAAGGGGAGAAATTCCAGCTGAACCCTCTGGCAGTGTGACCCATAAATAAACAGTCTAGATCGGAAACATTCTTTCCTTTCTGAGCCCTTCATGCTGATACCTCTTTGTATCTGTCCATCAACAAGCTAAAGACAGACATGGTTGAATGAAAAGCCACCTGTGTCCTGTCCTAACTGCCCTCTCTCTCTCTCTCTCTCTCTCTCTCTCTCTCTCTCTCTCTCTCTCTCTCTCTCTCTCTCTCTCTATCTGTCTCTCTCTTTCTCTCTCTCTCTCTATCCTGCTTCTATTCCATGGGTCTTCCTCCCTGATGGATGGCCACATCACCTCTTCCTGTTGTAGTTTGTGAGTATATCTCTTCCTCATTTCTCTTCTTTAAAAGCCATGGTCCATAATGTGTGTCACACCCCTTTGAGTGCTGGGGTAATAACCCCCCCCCCCAAACACACACACACACACACACACATGCACACATACACACCCCGGTTTGGGACACGCAGACAGTATGGACTGAGTGAAGGGAGGGGACAACCTGCCAGGTCTTGGACAGGAACTTGAGGGACGAGGACAGGCGGAACCACATCCTGTTGGCCCTCTCGTCCGTCACTCCTTCCCTCCGTGAGGCCTGTCGGGCTGCCACTCAAACGGCCCGCCGGCCAATCCATCTGCCGTATGTGACAGGCAGGACAAAAGGAAGTGTAGAGAGAAGAATCAGACATAATCTGTCTAAATCTGTCCCTCAGGAGGGGTTTGGACATGCATACGACACTGAGGCCCATCAAAGACAAGGATTCAACATCAGCCCATAACCATGAGAATATGAGAAAAATATTTTAGCCCATGTTTTTGGTACAAATTCCAAAGTTATCCCACGTTTCATAATTTACATTTAGAAATACAACTTACTTCAGTGACAGTTGTGTGGAGGAAAGCAACAAACTGCAAACTGTATTCAGGCTTAATTGGCATCTATGTTTAGTTGAATGTTGTGATGTGTTTGTGGAGGTGGTTTGTGTAATGAGAGAGCTTTGTGTATAGTTGAATGTTGTGATGTGTTTGTGGAGGTGGTTTGTGTAATCAGAGAGCTTTGTGTATAGTTGAATGTTGTGATGTGTTTGTGGAGGTGGTTTGTGTAATGAGAGAGCTTTGTGTATAGTTGAATGTTGTGATGTGTTTGTGGAGGTGGTTTGTGTAATGAGAGAGCTTTGTGTATAGTTGAATGTTGTGATGTGTTTGTGGAGGTGGTTTGTGTAATGAGAGAGCTTTGTGTATAGTTGAATGTTGTGATGTGTTTGTGGAGGTGGTTTGTGTAATGAGAGAGCTTTGTGTATAGTTGAATGTTGTGATGTGTTTGTGGAGGTGGTTTGTATAATCAGAGAGCTTTGTGTATAGTTGAATGTTGTGATGTGTTTGTGGAGGTGGTTTGTGTAATGAGAGAGCTTTGTGTATAGTTGAATGTTGTGATGTGTTTGTGGAGGTGGTTTGTGTAATGAGAGAGCTTTGTGTATAGTTGAATGTTGTGATGTGTTTGTGGAGGTGGTTTGTGTAATGAGAGAGCTTTGTGTATAGTTGAATGTTGTGATGTGTTTGTGGAGGTGGTTTGTGTAATGAGAGAGCTTTGTGTATAGTTGAATGTTGTGATGTGTTTGTGGAGGTGGTTTGTGTAATGAGAGAGCTTTGTTAAAGTGAAATCACGTTGGGTGGACTGACTGGCAAACAGAGCAATTATACTCCGCCACGTTCTCATTGATTTTAACTGAGCAAATTTCGCTTAATTACCCATGACACAGTGCAGTTAGACTCACTGCAAAGAGTGAGAGCACACACACACACACAAACACACACACACACAAACTGAGTTCAAACAGGACAGGTGCATGAGTGGCATGTGCTGTGTGTTCAAACACATGGCAGACACAGTTTTTGAATTTCTGTTGCATATGACTGTTAACAAGTATGCATTTATTTCTGCTATGTTTTAGCAAATATAACCATCTAAACATATGAGCTCAAGGGAGTTAGTGTATGTGTGTGTGTGTGTGTATGTGTATGTGTGTGTGTTTGTGTACGTGTGTGTATATACGTGTGTGTATGTGTATGTGTTTGTGAGAGTATGTGCGTGAGTGAATGTGTGGATATGTGTGTGTGTGTGGTGGTGCTCTGTTCTGTTTGATGAGCCCTTGTCATTGGGCTGATGTGTAGTTATGTCCCCTCAATCACAGGGTCATACCAACATCATCAATCTTTCCCTCTGTGACAGGGCCCCTCCTAGTCCCACTGCTCCCCCCTCACTGGGCACACTGGTTTGTTGTTTTGTAATTAGGCTGCACCGTTAGATGGCAGGAAACCGTCCCCTCCACACACGCACACCCACCCTCCCTCCCCCTGTGCACAGCTGGATCTTTCCAGCAGCAACCAGTGGGAGTGAGTGGACTGCACCACTCTGAGGTCTGATGGGGGTGGTGGGGGAGAGTGAAGGGTACAGTGGAATCCTGGGTAACATGAGTGTGGACAGGATGAACATCCACTCTTTGCATCATGGGCTCAGACTTTCTGTGATGTGGTCTGGGATGTTTTTAAAAAAGTGTAACGGAGTCAGAGTTAATCATACTGATATGTGTTGTCTCTTGTCCTGCGTGACAGCTGTTTCTGAAGTCTCACAGGCATTGCATTATACCACAGAGAGCAGAAACAGAAACAGTGTTTGTATGGTGACATGACGTAATAGTTGGAGATGATTTAATCTCTCATACATGTGTTCTCATATGTGAATCCTTTACCGCTTGTTGCTTTTCACTAGGCCAATTTGAAGTAACACAGTTTCTTGTAAGTGTGAGCATTTGCTGTTTGTTCTTGTATGAATTGATTTTTTTTTTCTTTTGGCATGGAGATTTGGTTTTAAGGCTGTTTTAGCTGCACGACTGATGTCATCCTCTGTTGTCATTGGTTACAGACAGCGCTGCACTGGGCAGCCAAGCATGGCAGGGAGGACATGGCCACAGTGGTGGTGAACGCTGGGGCAGACGTGAATACCAAAGCTGTGAGTTTATTTTGAATGATCCTACCATGCTGTCCATGCACCTGTCACTCACTCCTGCAAACAGATGAATGCCTGCCTTTTTGGCTTCTCTGCGTGTTCCTCTCATTAATTCATTAATTCATTAATTATTTAATTTTAAAGTTAGCTTTGAAAGAAGCAGATTTTTTGTTTATAGTTTTTATGCTTGTGAAAGTTGGTGTCATTAATTTTGTGTTGTTTTTGTCTCCCCTGTCTTTCCTCTGCCCCCTTACAGCATGTAAGTACCTTTCCCCTCACATTCCTTTAACTCTGGAAATGACATGAAGTGTGTGTGTGTGTGTGTGGGGGGGGTCCTTACTATATAAATAAGGATTGGAAGGGGAAGAGACGGTACCCATAAAAAGCAAAACCTGACAAATTCTTTTGTTTTGACAACAAGGTCCTCAAAAGTTTAGGCACTTCTTAAAATGAAAGTTATTGTTGTAATTGGGAAAAGTATGAGTGTGAAGCTGTTTCTGGTTAGGGTTACAGTAAGTTTCCTGTTCTTTACTGTTAGTATAATGGAGCTGAGTGGTCTGTCCCCAGTTTTATATAAAGATAAACATATGATTGTGTGTGTGTGTGTGCGCGCGCGTGCTTATAAAAGTGAATGTAAAAGAAGTTGAGAGCAGTAGGCCAAAGACTTAATATTTGAAATCATGACAGGTCATGTCTGACATAATGCCTTTCAAAGAGCCATGTTCATGGCCAGCTGTGTAAATGATCCACAGTCCTCTGTGTGTGTGTGTGTGTGTGTGTGTGTGTGTGTGTGTGTGTGTGTGTGTGCACGCGTGTGTGTGCATGACAGTCGTGAGACTGTGTATCCATAAATCACACTATGTCATGTTAACTGCTTCCCCTAAACAATGTCCTCATGTATTCCTACATCCACAGTAATTTCACCCAATTACTTTGCAATTATGATTTAGTCATTAGGTCCTGTTGCTGTAACCTCAGGTAATTTCTCTCTCTTCCTCTCTCTCTCTCTCTCTCTCTTTCTCTATCTCTCTTCCCCTCACTCTCTCTCATTCTCCCTCCCTCTTTTCCATCCACTCTCTCTCCTTTGCTGTTTTTGCGGTTTGGGGTGCACCAGGGGGTAAGTGTAGGAATATAACTCATGCTCACCTTGTGAATTAGGACTTTTTTCCTGTGGTGTCACGTCATTTCAGAGATTACTGTAAACATTTCATTTAAAGGCAGGATGTAAGATCTGCCTGATAAACTCAGTTTGTCATCTTTAACCAGGTTATTCTTTTCATGGTGACATGCAGTCTGAAACTAAAACTTCTGGGCTGATTTTGTGTATTCTGTTTAGTTGTTAATGGTGTTTTGTGCTCTCTTTCTCATAGGGATACACTCCATTACACATTGCCGCTCTACACGATCATCGGCATATCATGGACCTGCTCATCAACACCTACGGTAACACTAACTGCTGACCTCTTGAACTCTCAACATCTGTAACCATTAACATCTTATATTCTCAACATCTCCAAGTCTCAAAATCTCTAACATCTCTAACTCTCAACATCTTGAACTATTAACATCTTTAACCATCAGCACATTGCTCTAACCTTCAACATCTTACATTCTAAACATCTTTAACTATCACGATTTCACGCCCTGAAGATCTTTAACCTTCAATATCTTGTGCTCTCAGCATCTTTAACCTTTGATATCTTGAACCTTCCACATCTTTTACTTTCTGCATTTTTAACTCTCAACATTTTTATATCTCGACATCTTTACTGACTGTTTCACTCTCAGGTTTTTCACTGTATTTGTATGTAATTTTGATCCCTTTTTGCGCCGAGACCAGATTCTCTCTGTTTCCCTGTTAGGGGCCAAAGAGAACGTACGTGATTACAGTGGTCACCTGGCCTGCCATTACCTCAGCATCAGAGAGTCCCATGATGAGGACAGCGAACTACGTGAGTTTCCCTCAAAATCCACTCCTGCGTGTCTTTCTTTAGCCTCCCTTGGAGTGAATGTCTTTTTTTGTGTGAGTCATCTAACCATCTACTCTCTGTCTCCTGCCCATGTTACTTTCTTTTTCACTACAAGTCCCAGGATGCTCTGTGAATCAGGCAGGTGAGCGAAGGAACAAGAAGCTGACGTCATTGTTCCACTCCAGGAAGAGGTGGGGCTCAGCAGAGGAGCTGGCCCCAGTGCCGGAGGAAAGGACAGTGCCTCACCAACTCATGATCCCTGCGTTCAGAACCAGGAAATTCTCCCGTTAAAACCCTGATACACACTCACACTCACACACACACACACACATACACACCACAGCCTGTGACAACACTTCTTACTGGTTGCCTAGCGACCATAACCCTTACCTTTGGGTATTCAGGTGGATTATGTGTAGTGTAATTTTTAGTAATAACAACATAGCTTGTTTCTGAGAAACCTCTAGGTTTTTTTTTCTCTTATCGTTTATGACGGTAACCATTTGTTATAGAACCGAATTGTAATTTTCAACTAGTTTTTTTTTTTTCTTCGGCCGCATTTGTTTTTCTTTTTTCCCCCTTTTCCCCCTTGCTTTGTATAAGCTACTTTGTCTTAGAATGTTTTAGAATAGCTTTTTTATGTTACTGCTTTTCTGAATTTCATGAATGTTTCATTTGATAGAAAATTCCAAGGGGGGGAAAGAGTGAGAGCTGTGTGTGTGTGTGAGAGAGAGAGGGAGAGAGTGAGAGTGAGAGAAAGTGTGTGTGAGAGAGAGAGAGAGAGAGAGAGAGAGAGAGAAAGAGCTCATAAACTTGACAGAGACAGTGAAATGTTGTTAACATGACCATCCTGTAACATCACACTCTGCTCAGTCTGACCTGACCTGTTGTAAAATACTAAAACTTTATTGAATGTGCTGAGTGGAATGTTTAAATAAGTAAATAAGTGATGTCTTGCTTTTCAGGAACACTTTCTACTCATCCACTCTGTGCAGAATGCACTGTTACATACAAAGGTGAACCGATTTCTTCTCTATTTTGCTACAGATAATTACATATTTTGTTGAAAAAAAAAACCTTAAATGTTGATATTTTTCTTAATTGTGTAGTGAAGATAGACTTGTGTTATTGCAAACATTTCTTAAAACATTTGGCATTCTTTTTTGTGGCTATATACCCAGTTTAGAGAGCTGTCACTCATATGGTCTCTCTCTCTCTCTATAATTGTGCCCTTTATGTCATAAGGGAAAAACAACCATAAATGCTTTTGCTAAAGCTTGTTTTGCACACTCTTATTTATAGTCCAAATTAAAACTATTTTGTATAATCTCAATGCACAAGTGGTGTTTTCTTAATGCATCTTTCAGTGTTTTCCATGTAGCCTCAGCCAGCAATTTTATGGGGTTTTTTTTTTTTTTTTTTGGAACATTATCATACTTTTTACACCATAAGCATGACTGAACTGAGGCAGCCGCTCTCAGCATATGTTGTGTATTGTATATTTCATACGTCTCAGGTATATTGTATTCATTGCTCAGATGTCACTTCTGGCTGTTGCTTGTATGTCTAAAAACACATTTGCACATAATAGACCGGTGGTACATTTGACCCTCTGCACTCAGTCTTTCCAGTCTAGAGATTTACAAAACTTTACAAACGTAAAACAACCCAAAAGTCGCAATCCGAAGATGTTAACAGGATTATATCCCGTTCTAGATGGTATCCGGTGTGATCCTTACACGCTCTTTTCCGATTCACACTTTCCCAGATATACTCCAGAACAACATGGGGGGGCTAGTTTCTCTTTTTTCTCTTTACAGAAAAAAAAAACTCCTTTCACCTCTTTTCTCTCTCCCTTTGATCTCCATCAGTCTTGGCGTGGCTTTGAGTCGCCCAGATGGAGGAAATATGGGCCTTTTTGGCCCTCCATACGGCATTAGCCTTTAAATCCAGCTTAGCCACAAAAAGCAGCCACTTGCTTTTGGGGTTTGGGGTATCAGAAGACAGAGGAGGGGTGGGTGGGGTGAGTGGAAGAGAGGCAAGTGGGTTTTCTGGCCTCATGTAGTGGAAGCCAAAGGAGGTGATTTTGGGTTGGGGAGTGGGGAGTTGTTGGAAGGATAAGAGGGAGTGTCTGTAATAGATACTTATCTGACTGCCCTGCAGCTCTCAAACACAGTTCCCCTCTGAAGAGATTAGAACCCAGGGAGGGGACATTAGCTTTAATCCCATGCTTTGAGAGGCCTAGACCCCCCCCCCCCTTCCCTCTCATCCCAGCAAAAGGGAGCTGGGGGGTACGGGGAGGGGGGGCTACCTTGTATCTGGTCCATGTTTAAGGAAAGCCTAAACATAAGGTGTGTGTGTGTGTGTGTGTGTGTGTGTGTGTGTGTGTGTGAATGAGGGGATTGAAAGGGAGGGGTGAGGTTAGTGTTTCAGTAGTGAGCTGCCCCCTGTGAAAAGCATGCAGGGGTACACATACACAGCAGTGTATTTGATTCCCTCCTCTCTGAAGAGATTAGGACTTACATTGTTGAGTTGGTTGCTCATTTCCATCAGAGCACAGTGTCACCCCCCTCCCTTGTGGCCCAGTGCAGCTTTTGTGTTTGGAGGATTTAAAACCAGGAGCCTGATGCCTGCAGCTTCCTTGTAGCTTTTGTTTTTCAAATGGTCTCAAATGTAGATGTCACGTCACAGATGCCTTAAAAGAACACCAGGTATTAACTGTGCTGGTAAAACTGGAAGGAAACTGCTTAAATACAGTGTATTTGTTCATTGCAGAAAAAAAGCAAGTTACTACTTTCTAAATTTTAGCTCATGTAAATAAATAGTTATCATGCCATGAATTAAATGTATAATGATCTTAATTCAGCAGCAAATGAATGGAACAGTATGGGAAGGTTAACTCTTTTTTTTTTTACAACACTATAATATTGCAAACATGTTTTTTTTTAAATTGTATATTTTTTTCAAGCAATGACCATTATGAAGTAGAATTAAGGGTCTTTGTTAACTCACACATGCAGGACAGAATGTGTATTTGGCATCTCTCAAAACAGCCCTAAACTGAACACTGAGCTGTAAATTGACCTGAAATTGCTTGTAAAATAGCACAACTTCAGGAGTAATAATTATTATATTGATTAATATTCAGTGAACGAGCATCTACGTTCTAGCTACAGCCTTTCACGGAATGTGGTAATTGACCTTACTAAGTCATCTTGTAAGGTTAATTGTCAGGAGGAAGCTTGTGAAGGTGTGACTGAGTGTGATTAACAACAGCAGTGTCCTTCATTTCTGTTCACTCACACACTATTCTGCTCATCCAATGAATGATAAACCGTTCCGCTTCCAATGCAGATCAATAATACACCTATTCCTACCACCTTACACCATTTCTTCTGTTCCCTCCTGCCTGCTGCTGGATGAGGGCATGTAACAGTGTTCATTTGAGCGTCAGGAACTTGGGGCGGGGGGGGGGGGGGGGGTTCCCAGCCCACCAAGGGGGGAAACACTGGTGTCCCAAGCCAGAGTCTGGATGAAGACCCCAGCTGTCCCTGCTGTCCGTCAGAGGCTAACGAATGCCGCCTGTCACTCACCCTACCAAGGGAGCCATCAATCAAACTTCCCTCAGGAGAGAGGGGGAGTGGGTGGGGCAGGGGCAGTGGCCGCCTCCCTGACAAAGACATTCTCTCAACGGCAGGCACTTGCCGTGCCAGTTCTCCGCAAAGAGGAGTGATCGAGTTGGTGTGATAAGGGAGAAAACGACAAAGAATGGATGGATAGCAGGGGGGTGAAGACTGATAGAGAAAAAGGGTGGGAGCACCTGATAACATTCACATTCAGTTAACATACATTTGGTACCGTGGCCTTGATAAATCCCATTAGTGCCGTGAATAAGGGAAGCATATGGGCTCTGAGCTGAGACCATTGTTTACTGAGTGCCAGACTTTATCTGTGATATCAGTGCACTTCTCTGCTTCCAAGATGGGTTGTCATTAGGTTCTTGACAGCAGATTTCCAAATTTCAGCCATGTTTTTTAAGCTGGGGATGTGCGGGAACCTAGTGAAGTTATTTCTTCTCTTATGTCCTGATCATGCTTCAAAACTAGTGTGAATCAAAAAGAGAAGTTTAATTTTTTGTCAACTCTTTCAAGAAAGTCATGAAACAGAACCATACGTGGTACTGTTCCACTGCCTGTAACTTTTCCCTCTCTTTTCCTGAACTATGAAAAGGCAAACAGTCAAACCCCATTTCTTGCTCTCTCTCCCTTAACCCAGAGAAAAAGTTAACCTGAAAGAAAAACTAACGAGAAGAAGGTGTGAAATTGCCTCTCTGTGGATTCCTTCCAGGCTTTTGTTAATGTTACTTATTTACGGCTGTCTATAGACTGCTCTAATGACCTAACAATCCCTTTGTGAAGCCAGTGCAAGGCGACGAACGCTAAATGAGTTCACACCTCCTCTCATTATCATTATCACTCATTATGTGTTTCTCCTGCAGTCTGGGCTTGGCTTCTTCTGTCTGTCAGCCTGGCCAAGCGACGCAGCCTCTTTGGGTGTGTGGACAGTTTTCATGATGATTTAATAATAATGATTTAAGAATATCACATTCAATGAATGGACTGTTATTAGTGCTGTTTCATTCAGAAAGAATTTGTTTTTATATTTTATTAAAAAAATGTATACATATTTTTTTAATTACAAAAATCTTTCTGTATATATATAGATGTGTGTATGTATATGTATGTATGTACGTGTGTATGTATGTGTGTATGTGTATATATACACACACACACACACATACAATGGAAACCGCTTATAGTGATCACGTCTGTCCGTGTGAAATTAATCTCTATAAGCGGACGATCATTATAACCGATTTCTTTTCCTTTATTTCTCATGCAGAGTACCATCTAATTGACATTTGTATATTTATCACATGAATAAAAGGTAATGAAACCAACAGCGTCGTTATTTACGGAATTTTATGGACTCTTTCAAAATACCGTAGGCCTACGGCTGTTTCAAACGCTTTTCAAATTACAGTACTGTACAAATTAAATTACTGAACGGTGTATAATTCAAATCCACTATAATACATTACAGTATTGTATTTGAAATATAGCTAATTGTAGTTCAAATTGTAATTAGGCTATAGCCTAAAACGTAAAAGTATTGTGCGGTTTACAAAATACAGTAACGCCAGTAGTGCAAATACTGTTTCAGTGCATTTCTCAATTTTTAACAGAACTGAAAATAAACTGTAGGCTATCAATGCCGAACTGGTGGCAGAGTTTGAAATCAAACTTAGCCGTAAAATATTCTGAGGAACACCAAGTTTCGCTGCTTCATTTCGTTGGCTCGTTTTTGGCAGTTTGTCATAAGCTTCGATGAGTCTACGTTTGTCACTGAGAGAAGGTGACTTTCTTTTTCCCGTCATCATTTATGTGTACGTAGCATTAGTCTCAAGTGGCTAGCCGGAAGCAGACGGCGAGACAAAGTAAGCCTATCAAAATTTAAAAAAAAAAAGGTTTACCGTCGTTTTAATTTTTATCTATATGTTGTCATGTGTAATAAGAACCAACATGAACACTGTAAGCGAACTACTTGATTACTAGGCCTATAAGCGAATTATACAGTACTGTACTTGTATAGGAATGATTCTATCCCAAGGTTTTTGATCCATATAAGCAGTTGATCACTATAACTGTGATCACTATAAGCGGTTTCCACTGTATATTCAGCACACTTCATATATTATTGTTATGTTATTAACAGCTCCATCTTTCTCTCTGTCTACCTATCTACCTGTCTGTGTGTCCATTTCAATGGGACAGCAATCTCTAAAAAAAGGTATTAAGGGCAGATGTAACATTTGCATTGTATCAGGTTCCAGCAACACAAGACAAGAAGAGAGAGAACCTCACTTAAAACTTCATTCGCTAAATCTTATCTCCGCTCTTAGCGTTGCCGTGGACAATCTCCGTCCATTTGGTCCCTCAGCAAACGAGTGACATCATGTAAGCAAACGATATTAACTCAAGCTGTCAGTAGGAGAGCAACACCTGTAATGTGACAGAGGACAGAGAGGGGGAGGGACTGAAACAGTAGTGTGTGAGTGTGTGGGACGGACACAATGAGCACTGCTTTAGCGGGTTGACCTCACAACAGTCGCAGCATAAGTCCTGCTCTCTTTGCCTGGCTCACTGAACAAATTTACTTTTTAAGGGGCTGCCCCCCCCACCTCTCTCTCGCTCTCTCGCTGCTATGTCAATCACCTACTGGTTTCGTCTTGTGGTTTCTTTCTTTCTTTCTAAAGACACCGAACAGTTATTCTGGTTGTTGCTGATTAAAAGAAACAGAAGATTACTGTTCTAAATCAAATTAAAAGTTGAAGCGGGAGGCAGGCCACTAGTTCTATGCCACAGGTTATGTGAATTTAATTTCACCGTCTACTTCTCGTATTGCCACCCTTTTCATCACTAACTAGGCTATATTTCCATGTGACTGCAAGTTAAAAAAAAAAGACTAAACAGATCCAAAACTCGATTCAATTATCATTCCCGTGTGAGAATCATTATAGTTTTATCCTGCCTACCTCATATATTCCAACCAGAAAAAAATGTCTTTCAGAATGAAATGTCTCCGAAAATGTCTAATTGTGATTCATATTGCAGAAGTATACAAGTATCTCTTAGTCTGTATCTCAGTTTGCCAGTTTAATTCCTTTACTGTCTGAAGGCCTACCATTTTACGTGCACAATAGCAAGCAAACGGTCCTTCAAAGCATGCCATGGATTTGTTTGGAATAATAACTTCCATGTCGACGATGTGTGACGCTTTGGTTTGGTTGTTTGCCCTGCTTGTCTTTGCGGGGGGTTATGGAACAGAGGTATTCGTATGTAGAGGAAGGAATTCTAATCTCATCCACGTATCTTTAAACAATCCAACTACCTCCCCGCATTAGCATCTGTTATCGCGTAATTATCATACACATCAGTCAACACCTGTTTCGCTTAAACGCATTTAATTAGGCCAATTGAAATGGTATGCTTGCGGCAAAACAAAGCCATCCTACATGTACATGTTTGTTGTTGTTCAGTCACAATAAAGCAACAAAATTGGTTCATACTGCCTCAGGACAATAATCTATTAAAACAGCTTGGTTGAGAGGACTCTGTGGAATGCCATTTTAATTAGTATACACATCGGTGAAGTTCAAAAAAAGATTAGAAGTCAGTACAAAATAACAACAGCAGATTTCAGTTGAATAAATCATGATTTATGACAAACGGTACTCATCAATGTAAATACATCTTAACGGAGTCGAAACAAGGCAATATTAAGCTATACGTTGATAAATCTGCTTAATTTTGCAGTCGTAATAGAAATGTTTTCAGAATTTTGACTTTTGTTGTACTTAGAACTAAACAACAACGTAAAGCTAAAAGAAATCTGTTCTCTTTTGTCGGAAATATGTCAAAGCAAACGTGCAAATGTGTGTCTTTCTCTCTTGCGCTAAGTAATTTAATTCGCAGCTTTCAATCTTCGGCTGAAACACACATTTAGAAAGGCGTCAGACGTAGCATAACATAGCGATGTTAATGAAATTGTAATACTGACTTGTAATGTCTCTTGTGTCAGTTTGCCTAGACGTGTGGATGAAATAATTGCAGTTTGAGTGAGGTTGGAGAATCAGCGTTCAATGGTGCTGAATTTGCAGGTTATAACTCGTCAATTTGGGGTGACCTTGGTCCAATCAAAAAGTTTGATTAATTCCATCTTAAAATAAATAGGCCTATATATATTTATAGTTAATTTTGAAAAAGAAATCATTGAGTAAGCTGTTCTACAGTCATAATGTCTATATAACATACAGAGTGTATGGTTTATCTTAAATAATCGGTATAGGATCATTTCTTAAGTCTTTTACATTACAGGGGGATTGGGGATGACCACAGATTGATGAGACTTTGTCTTATATCTGAAAGGAAAATATGCATTTCAAATGAAGTGCTACTATTTTCTCTACCACAGTGTTGACAAGAGTGAGATAACAATCGTGCGTTTAACGAATTTAGGATGCCGTTAAAAGGAACAGCAGCGTTCTCCTTTTGAAGGGATTTAGGCAGAGTGAAAGCCGTTGCTTTTGAGTTTGTGTCAATCATCACACTTAAGGCCCGCCCATTCACCCGCTCCACCTATAAAGCAAACCCTTGAGGCTACGAGATTGACATTCTAACTCTACCGCTCAGGGAGTCAGGATGCCTGGCTCACAAACTGGATTTGGTAACTTCTTCATCGACAGAAATATCAGCATGCCCGCTGGATATCATATATTGGGATGTCCACCTGGAGTACAACAGCCACCCCCGCACCTCGCTGCCGTGGCTGGGGTTGCCGTACCCTTCTCAAGTGTACCGGGATACAACTTTATTCCCTATCCACACCCCGGACCTGTGGCGCACATGGTAAATTGCATTTAGTGTTACTGTGAACAATGTTTAGATTGTTGTGATTAAATGTCATTGGCATGAATAGCTTCAGTTAAAGCCAAATTGTTCACTGCATTAATGGAATTAAATTAAATGACATTTATTGCTACATTCTGAAGGATGTAGTCTACGTAGTTACGCATTTGGCCTCTGGCACCAGTAAAAAACTCATGAAGCTTTCTTGCAGTGGCGAGTTTGGATGCTTGATGATTAACTAAGTTTTTATGTTTTTCCTCAGAGCAACACTTACGATCTGAAAGCTACCTCCTCCTATCACCATGCTCTCCTCGGCCGCGGAGAGCCATACTTTTCCCCGTACCGTCCGGTGGCCGCGGACGACCCAACCCGAGTCACCAAGGTGGCAACACGGGAGAGCACGAGTGCGCTCAAAGCTTGGCTCAGTGAGCATTTGAAAAATCCTTATCCCACTAAGGGCGAGAAGATCATGCTTGCCATTGTGACAAAGATGAGTCTGACTCAGGTGTCCACCTGGTTCGCAAACGCCCGGCGGCGTCTGAAAAAAGAGAACCGTGTGAGTTGGGCAACTAAAGGGAAGTCTGACGAGGAGGAGGATGAGGAAGAAGGGGGTGAGAGCGAAGAAGAAAGCTCTCTTCAGCAAGGCCAGTACTCGAAAGACGAAGACGAAATCGACCCACAGTCCGTTGATGAGGAGGAAGACTCAGCGGAACAGCATTTAGTACATGGACTCAATGAGCCAAAGGAGGGTGACAATTCAAAGACTGTGATCGTTAAGGTGGAGAGGCGCGAGACGGAGTGTGAAACGTCTCATAAGGACAGTAAGGAAAGTGCTGAGATCCAGAAACCCAAAATCTGGTCTCTTGCGGAAACTGCAACCTCAGAATCTGTGAAAAGGCCTCAAGATGTGGCAAATACTCGCAGCAATGGGTCAGACGTTGCGAATTGGTGGGTCAGTTGGGCATCAAAAAACTGTCTATATTCCTCTCCGCATGTTTTTTTAAAGCAGGGTCACGTGAACTATTAATTTCCGACAGAATTGGAGTCTTTTGCACTTTCCGAACTCGAGCTTCTGTGAATTTATCGAAACTGTTGGGGCGCAAAGTTTACATTCACTTTTGAAATTCTAGACAATCAAATGTCTAGTTCAAAGCCAAAGGATCGTTTTAATGTAAATAGTTGTAAATATTCTATTTCGCTGTATACAGTGTAAATTATAAATTCGTTTTCCTAATGCGATGAATTATTTTGCTAAAATAAAAACTCAAAATAAAACACTGGAAGGCCTTTGTCATTTTGTCAGGTCATTGAATTGTTGCGCTCTTTCTCCTCCCAATTTGGCGTGGTGAATCTAAGACATACGACTTCGCTGAAAAGGAGTTTAGCATTCAGTGCTGACTCATGTTGTTTTAAAAGATCCAAGTATTTATTTTTATTTGTGGCTTCGGTTTTCCAGCTCATTCACTACTCCGAAAATACATACGACCATAATTCTAAAAAAAAAAAGCCAGAGACGCAGTTTAGTAGTCAAACAAAACGTTCTGTTTATGGTGTGATTATTTCAGCTGACTTAATTGACTTCGGCGGGATATTCTTACAAAAGCACTGGCTCTCGGTTGCTTCAGTGGTCACGTCCTTTCACCTGAATGTATGCCATTGCCGTAAGTGTGCGAAAATCTGCCAGTCTTAAAAATAGTACAGATAGCCCATCATATAAAGATTTTAAATTAAATCCGCATTTTAAACAGTCATTCGTTTTTTCACATTTTAGGGAGAGTGGTAGGCCTAAGCATATTAAGGTTGAAGAGGAGTGGTTGATAGTGGGGGCATTCAGTTTGATAGGTGGTCTACATTGTGGCGAAAGACACATCGAAATAAACGTCTAAAGTTTAAAAAATGGGTTCTAATAGGTCTTCAAGGGGCGTTCTTCTCTCCAAAAGTGCCGACTCTGTCTTTCATGTTATCTGGAAACACAGTGCCATTAAGGGATTTACATATCAGACACAGATCTGATTAAGGCTACTCAAACTATCAAGGATTAGCCTCACCATTTGTTCCGTCTTGTGAAGTAATCATTTGATCTGTTAGACCTACTCACAAACTCCGGGAGGACCGGGGCGAGTGAGACCGTGCGTTTGGTTGAAAACCAGTAGGCCTATCTGATGTATGAAACACAACAACGGCAAATTTGACCTGTTGCCCACTTACCCAGTCCATGAAATAAAATAGGTACCTGAATGACGATTTAATAAATCCATAACGCGATTAATGCGAATAACCGCATTTTCCACAACTAGGCCTATTGCTGAAGATGGACCGATTTTTCGCGTTGCTCTGACAAACAGATGTTTATTAATTTTCGCTCTGGCGTACAGTAGGCTAAAACAGAGTCTAATTCAGATTTAAAAAATGTTCTTATCTTACAAAAGGCCCTTTCTTCTGTTTTGAAATGTCCACCTTTTCACCTTTTATCTTTTCCACATCAAAACACTATAATCCATTACTTTTGAACGATTTTTAAAAACATTCATACAGAGAAAGTGGACAGAATCTCACTCTCTCTCTCTCTCTCTCTCTCTCTCACACACACACACACACAATTAAGACCCAGGAGGACAATATTCTGTTTTTCTATCTCTTTCTCTCAGAGTAAGGAAAGATAAAAAGAAGTCTCTCCCCAGCTAATCACTCAGGTCCTCATGTAAATCCAAAGGCCTGTTCCCTGCTAATCCAGGGATAATGAGAAAACCCCTGGGTGCAAAATAGGAGGTCTGAAATGCATGGGACCCTTGCGCCCCACCCTCGTTCCTGCACTCTTCCCTCACACGCACACACACAGACACACACACGCACACACACCACACTGGTCTCAAATAATTACTCGCTAACAGTAGTTTTATTCTTTTCTTATTATTTATTTATTTATTCATTTATTACAAGTGTAACAAATTACGTATAATCCCATAAGCGACACAATGCGTGCACAATGGCATTCTGAGGTATTGACATATTTTTAGCAGACATATCGTACAAATATCTGAAATACATTCTCACATTAATTGCGTCAAAAGTCAGAACTGTAAATAATGACAAATGTGTATATATTGATTTGTGGTTGTAATACTTTATTTCTTGTTAGATGGTATTGTGCTTATGAGACAAGAGGCCAGTATTTTATTCCTTTTAATTGAACATTTTCCGGTTAAGTTAAATGTCGCTGTGATTTTGTCCTGTACACTTTGGGTGGCAATGCATAATGTTAGAGGGAACTGTATGTTTGCGATAATCACCAAAGCACCCAGATATTAAGTCAGTGGCTACTGTAAAGTTTGAAGGATGGATAATGGTCTGGGGCTGTTTTTCAGGGTTTGGACTAGGCCCCGTAGTTCCAGTGAAGGGTAACGTTAATGTCACAGCATACAAAGACATTTTAGACAATTGTATGCTTCAAACTTTGGCAACAGTTTGGGGAAGACCCTTTCCTGTTCCAGCATTACCGTGCCTCTGTGCACAAAGCAACATCTATAAAGACATGGCTTGAGGAGTTTGGTGTAGAGGAACGCCAGTGGCCTGCACAGAGCCCTGACCTCAACACCACTGAACACCTTTGGGATGAGTTAGAACACTGACTGCGAGCCAGGCCTTCTCATCCAACATCAGTGCCTGACCTCACAAATGCTCTTTTGGCTGGATGGGCATAAATTCCCACAGACACACTCCAAAAACTTGAAGAGTGGAAGCTGTGGAGAAGAGTGGAAGAGTGGAGGCTGTTATAGTTGCAAGGTTATGCCCATGGTTTTGGAATGGGATGTGCAATAAGCTCATATAGGTGTGATGGTCAGGTGTCCACGTACTTTTGGCCATATGGTGTATCTGTTTAAATTCGAATTTTTTTGTTAAGTCATTTTATGACATAGGTGGTAGGATTTGAGATTTAGCTTAATGGGTTGATCAAGTAATATTAAATGAGGTAAATATTGCTCTGCTATTAATTATAAGACTTCAATTCATGCTTTGTGTTCTTTTAACTCTAGGCTATTTTTTAACTCGAGCGCATGTAAATTCTGCCAAAACTTTACAAGTAAATGGGCAACATTACTATATATCTGATTTCTGCACAGTATTAACTAGCTCTTTAATATATCTGCATTATCTCTACATTACATATCTGTAAAATGAAACTGAGACAGAGACACTCGGTCTCACACTTTTTCTTTAGTGCACTGTGGCCGTGCTTACTCATGTAGCGGCTGCTCCCTCTAGTGGACACTTGGAAAAGGTGACAACGTTTAAAGGCCAACACACCTGAAGCTGTTATGCAAATCAGTGAATGACACCGTAACACCAGTCAGTAGTTTCACTTAAAATACACATCAGAGGTGATACAAACTGCAAAGGTTAGGTGCTGATTCACTGAGTTAGCTGTTGCCAATACACTTTTTCAGCACCAGAAAAAATGAAATATGCATCCAAATGAATCACCTGACACAAAAGTTATAAAAATGCAGCCCTCACCAGAATCTGAGCTGAGGGAAGAATTATTCAAAGTAAAAATAAAGTAAAATCATGCGACATTTGATCACGACTAAATTTATTCAAATAAAGAGAATATCACTCACTCACACCGATATATACAAAATGTTTTCATATAGTACAATTAACACAGACAGATCGGAGAACAACAATAACCAGAGTAAAAAAAATCACTGTTCATAATATTAATAGATTTAGTGCTTAAACATTATGAAACATGGTAAAACATGGAATGGCAGCTGCGACACCTCCTAAGTGATTTAATATGACACGAAAACAAACAAGAATTCAGCAGGGAAACAGAGAGGTGTTATTCCTATTAACATATGACAATTCAACATTCAATAAATGCTCTGGTACCCAACTTTCCCTCGAGTTCCTCAGAATTCCTCGTCTGATCCCTTGGGCCTGTTGTGAAATTTAAGATTAAGTGTCTGTGGGTTTGGTGTAAAGTGGATGTTAGTTTCTGTCTTGTGTCATTTTGAAAAAAAAAGAAAAAGAAAAAAAAGGAATTTCCGCAGTGTTACTTCTTACTTCATTCAGTGTATTAGCCTGCACAATTTGCACACAGAAACCTCAAACAGAAATGTGTGAAAACGCAGCTTGGGATATCATACTTATTTCGCTTTTTCTTTCTTTCTTACAATTCTGTACTCGACCTGTGGTTCTTTCTGCAGTGGTTCTTTCTACAGATATTTACAAAGCCTTCTTCAACAACATCAGCGGTGGTTCCGGTCAGGGGAAACTAACGCATGCTCAATAACATTGATTCCAGGACGCCTCTCCGGCTACCGCCAATGAAATAATGAAGTTATAGATGATGCCCAGCAGGTGGCAGTGCAGTCACAGTCAACATGAAAAGTCCTTTTCGCTGGCATCAGAGTAAGCAGTCTCCGGCTGTGCCACTATAGATCCTTTACCACGCTCCTGTGCTACAATCATCCCGTTTTCTGTTTTGGACTCTTCTGGACAAGCCTCAGTGTTCTCAGTGTTCTCCTGTGGTTGATGTAGTTGTTTTTCTTCATCAATTTTGTCTTCCTCTTGTTGCTCGATATAATCCCCTGTACACTGTTTCAGAAGTACACGAAATGTCTTCAGAAACACGTCCTGCAAATTCATAAATTCAATGCCAGCAATTAAGTTGGTGTGTTCATACATGGCATTTTCTGAATTACCACATGCACCACCTTTATATGCAGTAAGTTAGGACAACACATCATGAAAAACAGGACAATTTGAAAATGTTGCAGCTCTTTGTCAATTAAGAATGTGGAGCTCTGTAAAGAGTTTTGAATTTTGACCGGAGCTTTTTATTTGTGGAGCCCAAACATCCTGATTCTCATTGTGAACAAGCTGCAGCTAGATGCAGTTTGGCCTGGAATAAGTACGCATGAGATTTGACCCATGACAAAAAAAGAGGAAATCCGAGAGATACTCTGCTATGTTAAAATTAAGGGCGAAAAAGAAACATACCTGCTTCTCTTTCAGAGACGGACAGCAGTTACCTGCAGAAGGATAGAAGCATTTCCATTAATATTGACTCCAAATGTCTTTATTTCAGCTCCAACCCTGGTGACCCTCTAAGAGGCATATCTAACACAGGTCTAACACTCCTCAGGCAGTGAATGACCTAAGGGCGTGTCCACCAATACTAAAACTGGGACATGTGGGTTAGGTTATAAAGCACGACCACAACTCTGAGTGAGAGAAACAAATTACTGTCTAATGGCTCCTCTTGAAAGAAAGGTTAAAGCATTAGTTCAGATGAAACCAAAAGATCACGCTCCTTTAAAGAAGGTATCACTTTCATTTCTAAATGATGTCAAAAGACTGTCATCTTTTTATTTTTGTGTAACTAAGATAAATTCATATATACTACAAAGCATTTTAGATCAGAATTCAGAATATTCTAGAGTTGAACACATTGAGAAACAGAAGCAGTCTTTGTGACTCACCTGTGGCAAACTCAAGAATTGTGATATACTTTTTATAAAGAGTTACAGGATATGCAGGTTGATTTGTCAGTTATCGAAGAAGAAACATGATAGATGAAATATTTTTATCGTGCTGAGTAAGTCTGGTATGGTTGTTACTTAAAGACTCTGTAAGTTGTGACATATAAGTGCACAGTACCTTTCTTTACTCCGAACCAGATGAGTACGCCGATTAACCCCAGGATCAACAAAACAGTCAATACTATTAATCCTTCATGAATATTTTCCTCTTCTGTAACATGAAATGAGGAAATAGGAAAGAAAAATCAACTTCCAGAATTTCTACAAATTTAGTTGTTTGTGCATTCCTAGCTTTAATGTGTGAACATGAATACATATTATTAACTGATGGATGTACTCATTTATCGCCGAGTGGCACTGTATAATGTATTAAGACAACATTATGGTATAACGCATTGCACCTACACCCCTTTCAACGTTTGAGCAGAGATTAACTGAATGCTGTTGTAATGACTCAGGTATTACTTCAGAGCTATCTACTGTTTTCTTAATCACTGTATAAACGATGAGCCATCCTCAGCTGCCACAGCTATAAGTGATTTAAATAACTGCCTTACTGTAACAGCTACAAGAGTACCATACCACAGAGAGCAGATCATTATGACAGAATCCCACACAAAATGTAACACGACAGTTTCTTCTTTCGGTTCATCAGTCATTTCAAACAATAGTTAAACTAGCAGGATGGCAGATAAAATTCCATGGCAAAAAAGAGATGACCTATTGGGGAAGTCCGTAATGCTTGGACAAAACCCAGGCAGTGAGAGTGGGAAGGGGGCTGGGGAAGCTGGATCCCTCTGCTCTATTAGGTTGTGTTGCATGCTTATTCCAGAGAACTCTGTACTGGTGATTGTGTAACTCATCTAACGGAATACCAGTTTCTGTTCCACTTTCTCATATACTTTCAAAACCTACGGGTTTTGTGGTGTATTTTTATCCAGAAAAAAATGACGATGTTTTCATTTCACCTTTTTGTTTTGGTCATTTGTACATTCCCTTGTTTAAGTGCACTCTTTATTACTGGAATATACTTACTGCATTTTATGTCTGATGTTGAATTGCCTTCTGCAAGGACTCCATGTTGACATCTAATTTCAGTCAGATGCAAAGCAGAGGAGGCAAGATTACATGTACACAACTTAATATTAAGTTTGACTGAAAACTGTAAAGAGAAGACGGCACACCCCATTTTCTATCTATCTATCTATCTATCTATCTATCTATCTATCTATCTATCTATCTATCTATCTATCTATCTATCTATCTATCTATCTATCTATCTATCTATCTATCTATCTCAGATAGGTAAAAAGATACACATACACACACACATACATATATATTTTTAAAAAACAAACGCATTTTTTAAACACAATAGCCCTTATCACAGCATCAAATATGTGAGTCTGTGGTGATGTACTGTAATATGTGAGTCTGTGGTGATGTACTGTTATATGTGTGTCTCTGTGGTGATGTACTGTTATATGTGTGTCTCTGTGGTGATGTACTGTTATATGTGTGTCTCTGTGGTGATGTACTGTTATATGTGTGTCTCTGTGGTGATGTACTGTTATATGTGTGTCTCTGTGGTGATGTACTGTAATATGTGTGTCTCTGTGGTGATGTACTGTTATATGTGTGTCTCTGTGGTGATGTACTGTAATATGTGGGTCTGTGGTGATGTACTGTGATGTCATAGTGTGAGAGACTGGGACTAGCACTAACTTTGTCCACTCCTGACACACAGTGCTGAGTGATCTTGTTGGGGAGAATGTTCCTTCCTCACAGGCTGTGCACTTAGTGTTATCGAACCGAGTAGCTGTAAAGAGAAAAAAAAAAAAACACTTATCTTTCTGTCATATGTCATGCACTCTGAACTTAGTCAGTATTTTATTCTTTTTTTTAAGCTACTTGGTGTTTGTATCAATGAATTTTTTAACATGAGCATGGGTGTTTTAAACAGGCAGCAAAACATCCATGCTGCATTTTCATACTTTCATTTAAGCTCAGGCTAAAAATATGAAGCAAACATGTGACTATGACTACTGTAGTCATTTCAAGACAACAGAACTGCGCCAAGAAGGAAGCATTTTGAAGAAGAGGAAGTCAGTGTTTAACAGTCGAATGACTTGTCACTCTTGAGTGACAGTGATTTTTCACTTTATTTTTCTGAAGAACTCATGTACCTGTGAACATATACTCTGTCATGTAATGATCAACGTCTGTTCAACTGATGGTAACTGAAGTACACTTCCAGTCTAGAGCAAGAATCTAAATTTGTTTATGATACCTTTTCATTTTGTTGTTGCTCTATGGAATATTCAGTGGTACAAACACAAGAACAACACATTATAAGAGACATGCCATCACTACTTGGTTTTACTCCTTTGCTTTCCCATAAAGCTTTGTTATTTGATAGGATTCGTGTATCATGTACCACTGCCCAAAAAAATTTCCTTTATCTTCAATGGCTGATGTATGAAACACTGGTGAGAGTTATGGTCTGTATTGGAGATTTGTACCTTGCTGGAGAACTCTTTGTCCTGGTTCACAGTCTGAATTGATAACACAGGTGTCACAGACTTTGCTAGAACAGTGATAGCCCTCTTTACAGATGCAGGACACTTCTTCTATCTTACTCCGAAGGAATGGAACCTTAAAATTCAAATCTGGACACAAAAAAAAAAGAAAAGGCAAAATCATCTTTCATCCTCCATTTTGTGTTGGTCACAACATAGATATTACAAGATTCCAAAGACATTAGACATATTTGATGTTAACAATCAAATGCAACTGAAATTAACATGCTGAAATTGCCCCAAAAAACACCTGTTCAATTTATTTCTTGCTAAATTGCATGTTTTAAGAAAAGACAGCATAACTATTAAAAATGTACTTGGGTCGCAGTCTGGCTGACGTTTGCATTTGGTTTCTTTGGTGTATGTGTCTTGGTATTCCCCATCTGCACAGTCCAGACAAACTGGATCTAAACAACTGACATCCTCCACTCGCATCCTTTTCCCTAAGACAAAAGCACATGTCACCAACATTATGGATGTCTCAGAGGCTGTCGCAGATGGTTTTGGTGAGCAAGAGTGACACTGACAAATTTCTGCTTAGAGTGAACATCTGCAGTTAACAGTCCAATACTCAGGTATAATTATGTCCTAATGTATTATACTGGAATGCCCTCCGAAATATTTCTAATTGTTTAGAATGGCTTTTGACATAAGCAAGAAATGCTTTTCTGATTGATAGGTAGCTGTTTTTCATTTCTGTTATAAAATACAGTATCTAAGACGTATATGGCTAAATGTTTCCAAAACTGCTTACTCATTAAATGGGAGGCGCTTTGAGAACAAGACGTGGACAGTACACACAGCAAGTTTATGTATGACATGCCGGAGAGTGCACGGAATTATGCACGATAAACTCACGTTGGCACGAGCTCATCGGATAATGGACGACAAATGCAAACGCTTAAGAAATGAAAGGACGAAGGGACAATGATTCAGCAGATTAAAAACAAGAACAACAACAAAAAACCAAACCCATACCTGGTGGACACTTTTTACAGCATTTACCGCCGTTCTCATACTCTGTTAGCAGATCACAGCACAACACCGGCACCGGTGAAAAGATCTATAAAGTCGAGTGAATAGAAAACAAGCTCTAATCAGTGGTCCACTAAGCCACGTCCAGGTTTTCTTTTCACTGAGTGAAGGGCTTTGTCGAGGCGGAAAGTCCCCAAAAATCCCACCGCAGATGTTATCTTTGTTCTACGGCAATTTCAGTTTCAGGAGGAATTTGAAAAAATCTCTGTAAATGCTAAGAACTACGATATGTATGTTGAATGGACTTCCCATACTATTATCCGTTGGTAGAAACTTGGCTTTAACACCTACATGTAGCCTACATGGTAAAGCAGAAAATGATCAAACTGAAACTGAAAGTACGACCATGACCACAACAACGCATTATTGCCAAAACATAAAGCAAAACCAGTGAATAAAACAGGCGACTTGTTCAGTGTGATATACAGGAACAGTAATAGGACAAAAGTTAAATTTCATCGTAAAATTACTACACAAACGCATTATCGTAACATTTCGTCGCAAAATTACTGGACAAACGCGCTATCACGTAGTCGTTTTAATGAAACCGATAATCATTTATTTCATCCTCTAGCTAGTCTGTGTGCAAAGAAAGAAAATATCATGAAGGTCAAGGAATTAACGAACCACTTACTGCTACGAGAAGTAAGAATTTCATGATGTGTTTGCAGTCGAATACGTCTGGCGAACCTCACACTCTCACACTGCGCACTGGCTGCAAATGCAGCATTTGCCTGTCTATAAAGCACACGCTAAGGTAACGCCTCTTAAGCTGGGGATTTCCGCTGGTGCTTGGGCATAAGGAGACCACTCCATCAAGACAAAAATTCTCACTCACAGAGTGAAGGAGATCATTCAGAGTGTCTTTTGTATTTTTTTTTTCATCCTGTCTCCTCACTCAAACTGTGACTGAACCGACAGGAACGTGTACCACTAAAAATGAACACTCGGGCTACTGGGTTTCCTCTGGTGTGCAGCAAACATTGCTCACTTTGTAAAAAAATACGCAAAGGATCCGTCTCACAAAAGGACCATCAGCGGC
The DNA here is from genome assembly GCF_902362185.1 of Chanos chanos. Taxonomy (NCBI): domain Eukaryota; kingdom Metazoa; phylum Chordata; class Actinopteri; order Gonorynchiformes; family Chanidae; genus Chanos; species Chanos chanos. The sequence goes on along the minus strand of NC_044497.1, from coordinate 24,579,710 downwards.
TATGCACTACTTAAAAACATGCATTTTAAATTGCGGTAGATCGAACTTTATTCTATTATTTCTCAACATTAGTATTTCTCTATGAAGTCCCAGAAAGACTGACCTTGGCAAAGCTGCCTGTCTGCTCCCTAGAGTCAAAATTGCTGTCAGCTCCTTCAGAGCTGCTTATCTACTTTTCCCTTTATCTGGAGCCAGAGGCAGGAGCATACAGAGATCTTCGAGGCTTCAGACCACAGCCAACCCTGGCCAATGAGAGCTCTCTCTCTTTTTTTAAAGTCTCTGTGATCTCTTGTTCTAGCCATGGTACTGAGTGTGCCAGACAGTTTTAGACATGACCCAAATGATCACACGCGCGCGCGCACACACACACACACACACACACACACACACACACACACACATATTTACAAGAAACCCTAATGCCAGGTAAAGACCAGGACACTGAGTCAAAGGCATTCATTGGATTCCAGGGGATACTCCAAGGCTGGGGAACCCCCATCTGAACATCCATGAAATGACGGGAAAGGTCCTCCTAATGAAAATACCGAGCAATGCTCAGTTACTACTTCCTGAATCAGCCTGAATCAGTCATGACTCTGTGCTCATAGCGGTTGAGTTCTGTGCGAGTGTGGACATGTCACTGCTTGTGTGTTTTCTCTGGAATGTGCGTCACCTGACATCACACACGTGTTCCATTGTCTTTACTCTCTCTGAAACCAAGTCAGGACATACTACAACATGCAGAATCATCATTTTAAAAAATCTTATCCTCCCATCAAAACTAGTCAATGCATATGTTTGGCCTCACTGAGGTTATATTCTACTGCATATCGTAGTTTCATTATATTTCTGTAATACACTGTAATACACATGTTGGTCTGGCAAGCTTTCTAGTTTCCCAGGGCTGAACCCTTAGTCCCACAAAAAAAAGGAAAGAAAAGAAAAGGGGGAAAAAAGCCAAAAAGACCACAGATCAATCCCCGTAGTTGTTTCTGGACTTTCTGCTTGAGGGAATACCCAGACTCTAAGCTGTTAGACAGGTTTCACACAGAGACAGGGGGAGGGGCTGCAATCATATAAACAAGACTTGTTCAGTATGATAGTTCCTGTATGTAGACTCACAGAGGCACACATACACACACACACACACATGCATGCACACGCACATATTATTGTACGCAGGTTAAGAAAAAACTGGTGAGACACATCACAGCCGTCTCAGCATGGAGGCTTGCACATCCTCACTGAATAGCCTCTTTAGTCATTCATATTTCCAGTTATGTCTCCTTCCAACACTGTCCTTACACATAAGTTACCATAAATGTACTGTACAGAAAACGAATGGCTACTTCTCCCTTGTTGTTCTTTTATTTAAGAGGAAGTGATTATATGTCCAGAAGAAGCGGTGAAAAGCACAGTGGAAATAGTTTTACGTTGTTGGCAAAAACAAATGCACGCACGACTTTTTATGCTGTGATCAAAGTCCTCATAAGAGAACTACGTGTGTGTTCCAAATAGGCATCTCACTGATCCACTTGTCAGGCTGCACCAGTTGGCACACCTAGTATTCAAGTGAGGATAGTGATTTTGATGGCAGATTTATAGAAATGGTGGAGAGATATAGGATGAGGAGTGAGGTTAGGGCAGATAATGTTCTATCACAAGTTCGAAATAATTATGACCATTATGTTTAACAAATGTTTTATGTTGCAAGGGTTCGGCGCTTTAATTCCATAAAAAAATACACGTTCCACAAGCAATGGCATTGCCCCTTCACACAGTGGGTCAGTAAAACGCACCTCCAGACTTCTTCAGCATATTTGGTCAGAACTGAGTAAATATGTCTCAGAAAGCATTATGAATGAATAAGTCTGTCTCAAAAAGCATTTTTTAAAAAAAAAAATAAAACTCACTCTTAAATACAGTTATCATTTACGAGTAGTTTCACTCACTACTCAAATGCTCGTATGTAAGAATCAACTACCACAGCCTGAGAATCGCCATTTTAGACACGCAACTCTGCCCTCGGGTGGCGGAAACGGGGAACTGCGGTTATCAGATTTTACGACAGCGACAATACGGAGGGAGGAGACCCCCAGGACATTACTTACTACATCTGAGGGTGCGCTGTTTGATAAACCCAGGTCGTTTGGTGACGTAAGAATGATTTCTATACTTCTTTGGAGAAGAAAATTATTTTGTGTCAGTATGTTCATGAAGTAACTCTGTGTGACGTTTCCATATACAGATGTGAAATTTAATCTGTGGGTAGGACTAAGGTGAGCACATCCATTTCTTCCTTCTTTGGGCGCGTTTGAGGAAGTTTTTTGTCCCCTTTTTTCATTCGGAGCACTTTTGCCGGCGCGTTTGCCCCGTTTAGCCGTTCGCGACGACGTTCAAATGAGGAGAGACAAGTAACCCAGCAAACAATCCACTTCAGTATCAGTTTTGATGTTGATTTTACAAGCAGAGATTCACCATGAACTCCAAAAATACGGACAAACTGAAGATTGTGGACGTGCCACAGGTAAGAACCCTGAATTTACAACTAGACGTGTACCGCATTCCTGCAGTATTTATCCAGAGATGATCGGATGTTCAATGGATGTTCATAGGCAATCAGTCCAACAATCCATGATGTGTCTTGTGTTCATTATCACTTTAAAATTAAAACACAGTTGATTGCTGAAAAGTGGCCTAGCCTATACATTTTATGAATGCATTTGGTCAAATCTGTGAATAATTCAATATCCCAAAACTATTTGTTACCAATTTGTTTCGATGACATGGACTAGAAATCCTGCCATGTGTAATTCTAAGTGTGAAAATGACATTATTTAGTATTACTCACATGTTCTAAACCCATCCCTAAATGTATCAACCAGAGCATCTGTCTTTATTATGTTAGCGGAGGTAATGTGTTTTTATTGCTGGGTTTTCCTAAAGAACACAAGAGTGGGTTTTCTTAGTAACTGTCATTAACCGATTGACACCAATTAACGCCAATATTTCATGACTAAACGCCCATGCAATTACTTTATGTCTCTATGCATATGAACAACTTCCATAAATTTTCCTGTTGACCCCATTATTTAAATTTGAAAAGAGGAACTTAAACAATCTCACAAATCAAAATCACATTTTGTTGGTTGAAAAAAACAATGACAGGTACTTCCTTCTTCTAATACTGTACTTCACAAACGTATGATAGAACCAGCAAAGAGTCTTTCCTTATTTTCTCCTTTCCTTCCTGTCTTTCCTTTTTTAAACCTCAGATCAGGATTAGAAATCATTTGTAGAAGAGATGTGCCAACAATTTGATCTCTTTTCCTTTTCTTCTTGTTTTTTGTTGTAATGTCGTAATTTCAACTGTAAACATGGTTACATGAACATTAAACATGAGACTAATGAAACATGAAGTATGAAACTACTACTACTACCACTACTACTACTACTACTACTACTGCTAATAACTAGCACTGTTTCTACCTGTATTTTACCTATATGTGGTTTATTCTTTTACTTCCTTTCAACTTTTCTCGTATTTGTATCTGGTAGTCACTGAACTTTTAAGACACTTTAGATAAAAGTGTTTTCTAAATGAATGAATGAAATGAAAATAATGATGATGATGATGAGTGATAACAACAGTAACAACAACAACAGCAACAACAACAACAATAATAATGATAAACTGAGTATTATTTATCATATTATTATAAATGAACATTATTTTCTTACAGCTAAGCAATGAGATGCAGCTGAGCATAATGTTCAAGGTGAAGAGCGGTGAGCTGAGCATAGATGACGCCCTGAACCAGGCCAGGATGGACAAGCTGCAGCAGACCATGGCTGTGGAGGTACTGTGTCTCTCTGAGACTGTGGCTTTTCTTCACTTACATCACTTCCTCCTCAAGCAGCTGACTAATCAGTGAGCTGATAACGGTTGTATGGGAGAACAAAATGAAGTCCTGCTAAAGCATCATGGAGGAACTGGACAACAGGAGTTGCATCCTTTGTGAATAATCAAAAATGTTTCTTTCCCATACTTTGGCTACTGATATTTCAGTTATTATACTTGGAACAATTGATACGATGTTCTTGCCTTCCTAACATCAGCTTTACAAAACATTGGATACAGAACCATTTGAATACAACTTCTGAAACTATTATGTCCTTATATAAAATGTTTGTCATGTTTCAGAGATGATAAAGACAGGTGCAGATCAGAGCTGTGGAATTCAAGACAAGATGTTTTGTTCAGATAATAACGCTCTGGTGACAAGGGCTTTCCTGCCAAGTTCAATAATCAGTGTTAGAGATGCAGAGGAGGCCTCACAGCAGAGACATCTGATGGCCATGTGTTTGGGTTGGTCTCTCAGAGACAATGTCCTCGTTTACCAATCAAAAGATTTCTCTCTACACTCTCAAGCAGTCAAGAGCTCACACCTACTTTGGGGTTTATGGTACACCTATAATGGACTCTGTGTATGGCAGCAATCCCTGACTTTAGTGAGATTGGAAACATTCAACAAAAGGGCCCAGTGAAGCTGATTTGTCTCTTTTACAATATGACATTGAAATTTACCTGATTCTTTTCACAGTCTCTTCAGGATAGAGTTCATGGGCTTTTTACCCTAGTTGTCCATGTGTCTACTCATTAAGTTGCTTCTGTGTGCAATGAAACAGCTATGAACAAAAATACCAAACTATTTATGTGTTGATCTCTTGATAATACTTCATAACAATGGAGAAATTGGAAAACAAAACCAATTGTGCCTTTTCCTAAACTTGTTGTGATCTTGTGGTGTTTTTCTGGCTCCAAGAAAACTTTTCACATTATAATCCCAGACCATTCAATTGAACCATTCAGTTCTCTCCTTGGTGTTCATTCCAGGAGCAGGATACCACACTGTACAACTTCAGCGTTTATAAGTTCAATCGCTACCGATGGCAGAAACGTGTGCTTCAGGTGGGTCTCACTCAGGACTCTGTGATCCAGGCAAATAGAAAATGCATTATTCCAAAAGAGTTTGTCTTTTGGTGTCATTTCTGTTATAACTTGATGAGTTTTGCTTTAGAATTAACAAATGTATGGACACTGCTCTGCTGATCGTGCTATCTGTCAGTTCTTTGATTTATTCTATGGGTCAGTGATCGTGGGAGAAATTCGATAGGCTGCTTGACATTTTAGACCTGGTATATATACCTGTACATGCCTGTGGAAAAAAAAAAGGCCTTTATTGTTATAGATTGATTTCAGCACAAAGACAGTGTGCAGCATTGAGAAAGGAATTGTGAAGCGTCAGCTCTCCTTCGCTGATGTGAAAAACTGCCATGATGGACCAGGGACCAAATTCTCCATATCGTTCAAGGGTCGTCATGACTACGAATTAGAGGCCACCTCTGTACAAGACAAACAGAGGGTAAGAGTACGACTCCTCAGCCTTTTCAGTTGGAGGAATGGTGCCCGGTTGAGCTGTAATTGGATGAAATATAAAGAAGGTTATTGCTGATGACTGCTCAAGTATTCTACACTCAGTGTAATGGAGCTCCTCTGAATATATTCTTTATAGTCAGTTTCAGTGAATGAAACTTCTTTAATGACAAACTACTAAAGACTTAAGGTCTGACTTCCTGAAGATTTCCCCAAGTTCCTGTCAGCTGGTTTACTGACACATGAGTACACATCACTTACATGCCCTTAAATGACTGAACTACACTGACACCTGCTACAGTGTTGAGCTGTGAGTGAGGGTATCTTAGGGTATATGCCTGTGATTATTGAGGCAGTCTGTAAAAGCATTGATTGTCAGAGCTAAAATGTCCCCAGTGACATAGGAAAGCAAAATAATCCATCAGCATTGACTGAATACCTTATTGAAATGTTCTAAAAGTTCACATTTCAGCATTGGTTTCTTCTGCTCTCCCAGATGATGCTGCTGATAAATAAAGTTATCCATGGAAACATTTACAGCCATCCAGTGGACAAAAACGAAGAGCTCTACCAATCTCCTCCGTCTCCAAAGACTGTTCAGGAGGGCCAGCTGCTTCTGCAGAGAGGTGGTTTGGCTTCATTCAGATGGAAAAAGTATGTCAAATGGTCTTATGATGATCCGATTCAGTTGGGTTAGAATGTAGAGTCTCTGTGATCGCACACACACACTGTGAGCAGTGAGTAGTGAATTTAACACCCTCAATGTCCCTCTTTACACACCGGTGGTGAGCACACACACACATCAGGAGCAGGAGCAGCGGGCAGCATGCCTGTGTCCAGGGAGCAGTTGGTGGTTAAGTGCCTTGCCCAAGGGCACTTCAACTGTGGATGTTGTGGGAGGGGAAAGTTCACCCACTTCCCCCGCCCACATTTTCCCTGCCAGTCTGAACGGGCTGGTCTCACATAAAACCTTCAGAACATATCAACCAACCATCCCTACTGCAGACTGAAAACACTCAGTGCATTACTGTGACTGTAAGTTGAGATATCCTGTTTTCAGGTATGATGCTCATCTTCACATGGACCAGCTGACTCTGCTGCCAGTAAAGGGGAAAACAACAGCAGGCGAAGGTGATGTTTCCTTCTCGTCTGCCTTGCCTTTAATCATCCACCTGTCAGATGGTAATGCCAGTGTGGAGACGATGCCTGGTTGTGACACCTTCACGCTGCGTAGCAACAATAACGAATACCAGTGAGTCAGTGCTGAAGCTTATGGGAGTGTAGCATGTCTTACATGTTTTTGCCTTGATGCTAATGCTGAACAGTTGCACATATTTGTTCAGTTTAATCGCCATCATCCCTGCTCCAAGTCTGTGAGTGTTAAATCCCTTAATTGCCTGATTCAGGTGTTGTGCAGGTTGCATGAAGTAAAATGTCCTGAATGGCAAGTAGTCAATGAGAATCAGTTTTGGGAACTGGTGACTGCAGTGAGCTGATGTGTCACTATTGTGTGTGCTTTCCCTTGTGTCACTGGTTATTCCCATAATGAGTAAGTTTTATTAAAATGCTTTCGTATGAATACAGCTGTGTTTTTAGTAGCCAGTTTCTCAAAATCCTCATGATGTGATGTGTTACAACACACTGTCGTGTCCGGAAGGTTCCGTGTCCCCATTGCTGATCAGTACAGCTCCGAGGCTGTTCAGAGAAAGCGGGACGCCTGGGTGCAAAACCTGGATAACCTGTGTCTGGACTGGAAACGCAAATCCCAGGCAGAGCCGGTGGACGCGGAATTGAAAGAGTGGAGAAGACACAACTTCCAGAAACGGCTGGAAATCGTGGGGGACACCCAGTCAGACGATGACAAGGAATTGGACGAACTGCCAGAAACAGAGAAGAAGCTATGGAACAGCACAGCTACTGCGGGGGCTAATCAGAAAACACACCCCCTGCTGAAATCCATCACCGAGGTGCCGAAAGAAGTTCCAGTGCCGACAGAGACACCTGTGATGAGCCAAACCAATGTGCCTCCTCCCCCACCTGTACCCGCACCCCCCCCGCTGCCTGCAAAGAGCAGAGTGATTTCACCTTCAAAGAAAACCAAAGCTGTTCACTGGGATGCTGTGGCCTTGGACAAGGTAAGCTGTCTCCATTATCACTGTGTTTGGAAATTCAAATGTGGTTCCATCTGAGCAGGCTTTTCTGCGAACACAGTGAAGACTGTGGTTCCATCTGAGCAGGCTTTTCTGCGAACACAGTGAAGACTGTGGTTCCATCTGAGCAGGCTTTTCTGCGAACACAGTGAAGACTGTGGTTCCATCTGAGCAGGCTTTTCTGTGAACACAGTGAAGACTGTGGTTCCATCTGAGCAGGCTTTTCTGTGAACACAGTGAAGACTGTGGTTGTTTATGAGCAGGCTTTTCTGTGAACACAGTGAAGACTGTGGTTCCATCTGAGCAGGCTTTTCTGTGAACACAGTGAAGACTGTGGTTCCATCTGAGCAGGCTTTTCTGCGAACACAGTGAAGACTGTGGTTCCATCTGAGCAGGCTTTTCTGTGAACGCAGTGAAGACTGTGGTTCCATCTGAGCAGGCTTTTCTGTGAACGCAGTGAAGACTGTGGTTCCATCTGAGCAGGCTTTTCTGTGAACGCAGTGAAGACTGTGGTTCCATCTGAGCAGGCTTTTCTGTGAACACAGTGAAGACTGTGGTTCCATCTGAGCAGGCTTTTCTGTGAACACAGTGAAGACTGTGAAAGAGGGTAAAAGTTCATAAAAGGTCTCTATATATCAAAATGTCTCATACAATATGAAGTGTATCCAAAGGAAATGGTACGTAACACGTCAGAAAATCAGGGTTTCAAAATGCCACTCACTGTCTTGAGTCTTTTGCTTCAAGTGTGTACCTTGTTTGAAATTGAATATTGACTGGGAAGGGGAGAGTATGGTACTGTACTATACAGTACGGAGGTTATGTAAGAGAACTGATATGAAAACATCTCAGCACTCTTGGAACATCTTCTCAATGACATTGGAAGATGAAATGAATGGTCTCGACCTTCTCCTCTCTCTCTATTGATAGACACAAGGAGATGATAGGAGGGTATTTTCCACAGCAGTTGATGTGGGGAATGATAGTATTGACTGTTTCTCTCCATCTGCAGCTGGAGAAGTCTGTGTGGATGCAGGGCATCACCAGGAAAGTTGAAATTGACACTCTGCGCTTGTATGAGCAGTTTGGAGTCAAGGGCAATGAGGGCTATAGTGCAGGAGAGTCCAGCTGCCAAACCCAGATCATGTTGGATCAGAAGATTGCACACAACTTCAGTGAGTAGCTCAATCATATATTTGCTGTTGCAAAACTGCTATAACGACATTTTAGTTGTATGATAATATTGATTCTTCTTTAAAAATAGAAAATTTAATTCCCAGACTGTGCTTGTCTCAGAAATGTCTTAAAATGATTTAAGAGGGGTTCATGCAAGCAGGCACATAAGGATGCTGCAGTCTGCAGCACTGAACTGATTTTAATGAATTATGACACAGACAGCTAACTAACAGACTAACACATTATTAAGCATTACATAAACCTATATACATATTGGCATAGATTCCTACATAGTTACATACTAATGCCGTTATAGCCATGCACCATTTACTTTACTTATATTTGCAATGCCAACATGCCTCTGCTAATTGTACTAAAGTACTAGCATGTGTCTTATGGAAAGTTTTGTCACTGTACAGAGATCATAATTAATATTTTGTATTATATATGTACAGATTTGTTTGACCAATTAGGTAAAGCCAGATTTAAAAATTCAGATGTGCCCATTACGTGTTTTGACATAGGAAAAATCAAATATTCTAATTGCTTCAAATGTGGTGCAATCTGTGTTGCCTGCCAGTCAGCTGCAGTGGATTCATCATTGATTTAGAGGAAAAAAACTGCTCACTGGTCGACACAGCCATTAAAAAGTCCTCCGTAAGGGAGTTGCATAAGAGCGGGCCAAATTCAACCTTTAAAGCTCTCCAGAAAAGCTATGAGGTCTGACTTTTAAAGATGGCCAGATGAAGGAGAGACGCTAAAGACTGGATCCGAATTCTAAGGCTAAGTGGGAATGACATTTGGACACAATAAGGTTGTGCAGTACAGTGCTTTAGAAGGTATCCCTGGAATGCTCTGCGCTCATACACTGGCCTGGTAACGAATAAGCTTTGTTCTGCTGGTGTATATTTCATAACAACACAAGCTGCTGGGTCAAACACCTTGCATGACTTGACATTTTGAACCTGGAGCTGTAGTTCAGTCTCCTGCTGGGATTCAGCCCTGGCAATGCTGCCAAACATTTATATCTTGCTCATCTAATTGGCTGTTTCGAGTCATGCTTGAAGCCTGGTAATACAAACAAGCTTGAATTAAAAAGGTATATTTCCATGACCATTTTGTGGAGGGCTAGTTATTTTTCTTATCATATGTGCTTATAGTCAGTCCTATAAGACATTATTAGTGCTCTGTAAATGTTTTTAAAAATTTATAATATGTTATGAATGTAACATTTAGTACATGTTGCCCACGGTTTGAAGTGCCTGTAAGCAGTGTGTTTAAAAAAACAAAACAGAACAAAACAGCACTTCAGACCACCACTAGATGGTAGCACATCATCAAAGTCAAATGCATCTTGAGATTCAGACCACACACTGATAGGTACCAGTGCAGAGGAGATATCCACACTTTGGTACGGAAACAAGTCTATATAATTCCCACCACTTCTTGCTGGATGACAATGTGTACTGAGGGTGTGTGGGTAATCGCACATCTACCTGTCTGCTGAGTTGTCCTTTTCCTCAGCTATCTCCATTAGTGCCTAAAGATCTAGAACATTCATATGTTCCATCCTAGTCTTTTGTTCCATAACAGAGCTATTTAAGTCTTGTTTGTGACACTACAGAAGATGAAATGAAGTCTACCATATTTTATTTCAGTGGCCTCATTTGCCTTTTACTTAAGAATGTTACATTTCTCCTTAGTGCTCCTTACATAAAAGGTATGTCAAGCTCTTTTTAGCATTCTGCTTAATCTGTGTCTGTCCTTATGAAGCCTCATGAAAAACTATGGATGTGGTGCAGTTCCAGAAGTTGTCTGAAGCATAATTTGGCATCAAGTGGATTTGAGATCATGTGCCAATGTTAATCGGTGCTCTGCATACTATGAACATCTCTCTTTCTCTCTCTCTCTCTCTCTCTCTCTCTCTCTCTCTTTTTGCGATGTTAATCACACTATTTTTTGCCAAAATTCATCACTGCCTGGAGATGCTTTGCGGAAGATAAGAGATGGAGTGTTTCTAGATAGCTTCAGTGTTTTGATGAGCAGATGCAGAACTCCCAGTAGAACATGGGCATCACGCACTGCTCAAGGTCTCAGCTTCTGTCAAGAAGAAAGAAAACAGGTGAAAACAGGTCTGCAGAATATCTTCAGTTAAATTAAAGAACACAACATGAAGTGCAATGTGTCTGAAGTGCAAAAACAAAAAGTAAAAACAAAACAAACAAACAAAACAACCCCCCCAAAAAACAAAACAAACAAACAAAAAACACCAACAAAAGAAAAAGGTTTCTTGTGCAGACAGGACAATTAGAGAGATAGGGCTAATGAAAAATGCATGGGCTCCCTGTCTGACCTGTTTGTCAGCCCTTAGTATACATTCCTCCTGTGCTGTGTAGGAGGAGTATATATATATATATGTAAATGTGCTGTTATGTGTAGAGGCAGTGTACTGGTGAAGCCCCACTGACATGCTGGGGGAGCAGGGGCCTAGGGCCCATAACTCAGGGCCCAGGGCAAGCTCCAGGCAATCCATCTTCCTGCCGCCAGAGCCAGGGAGGGTGAAAGGCGAAGGGCTCCTTCACAGCACGCTCTAGCCAATGATCTCCTTTCCCCTCGTCTGAACCACGAATGTTTAGCGGTAATAGAACAGTACATAGAAAGCCTCATAGAAAGTCAGAGAATGAAGAGAGAATGAGAGAGAGAAAGAGAGAGAAAGAGAGAGAGAGAGAGAGAGAGGGGGGGGGGGGGGGGGGGGGTGAGAGAGACGCATGGGATTTAAGAAAGGGAACTGTCTTTGTTGTTGTTCCTATAAAGGAAGTATTTTCATTGCTGATGCTGGACAGAAGTGAGGCCAGTCATTTAAATGCATGCTGGTCTTTCTCTTTGTTTTCAAATCCACAAGTGCCTTTATCCATTTTTCCAACCCTGCAGATAATCCCGCTGATAAACTACTGCTGTTAGCGAGGAACAGAGACAGCTAACCCAGCTAATATACTATCCTTGTTACGGAGGAATCGTGGCAGCTAACCCAGCTCATATACTATCCTTGTTACAGAGGGAAAGAGACAGCTAACATAGCTAATATACTATGGTTGCTGTTAGGCAGAACTGCATGAAAACAGTAATGTTTCCTTGGAGAGAATGAACATGTTTATATCAGCTATCTTAGCACGCTTATTTGCTTCAAGTTAACGTATACGAAGAGAATACTCTGTCTAATTATATAATTTTATTCAACCAAAGAAATGATCATTGATGTGTCAAATCAACTAGAAGTATTCCATTTCAGTGCTTCATTATTAGTGTCTGATGCATAATTCACTGTAGGCATAGATAATTATTATGTAGCATGTATCCTTGGAGACACACTATACAGAGCTTATAGTTTCTCACTAAACCAGATGGCGAGACAGTTAATGTACAGATGGAGCTGTGTTAGAATATTAAAGGCATTTCCATTCCCACTGGGTGATGTCTCAACTACTGACAGATATTTGACAGGACGGTAACATATGAAATGGCTTAACAGTGGAACACACACTTAGGAAATCTTTTTTTTTTGGCTAGTTCATCCCTCTTTTTTGCTCTCCATAGGAACAGAAGTAGCTCCATCGGTCTAAAGTTTGTCCCCCCCCCCCCCCCCCCAAGATTTATGTCTTTTTAATGATTAGAGTGGCATCAAAGGTTCGTAACCTGGAATTGCTTCTATGTGTTTGTGTGTGTGTGTGTGTGTGTGTGTGTGTGTGTGTGCATGTATCTTGTATTTTATAGATTGACTCAAAGAGTTGCAGAGATGAGTCTGTGGGCTCTAAACACTGAGCAAGTGCTTTCATTAGGCGCCTTAAGCTTTAGTCTTCACAGGACCAAGTAATGAACCACTGTAGCTCAGATTTCATTTCAAGTTTTTTTTTTTTTTTAATTTTCACACAGAAAAGTTTTGCCACAGCTGTGCCAGGTGCCTCTCCATGTGTACTATTTTGCATAGTGTTCATAAAACGTAAATAGTATATATAAATTTGCATAGCCTATGACGGACTGGCATTCTGTCTAGGGTGTTTCCCCGCCTTTTGCCCAATGAGCGCTGGGATAGGTTCCAGCACCCCCACGACCCTAATTAGGATAAGCAGCTTAGAAAATAAATGAGTGAAATGAAAAAAAATTGCATAGTGTACATAAAACATTAATTGGGTTCTATGTGATGCTGGTACTGTTCGAGAGATGTTTATGAGAATTATAACTGTCTATTACTTCTGTGCTGTAAAAAATACTGTTCAACAGTTCCCTGTCCAAAAGACGGAAAAAAGCATGCGTTTAAAAATACAACTCTTCATTCAAATGTGTCTACTGGTGGCAGTTTCTGCCTCCGCTGTGGCAGGTAAATCATAACCTTAGAGCTAATCCTCATCTGAGGCAGTCTCCGCTCTCAGTAGTGTTTAAGTGTAACCACATGCTTAGGAAATAAGATGAGAGCTGTGTAATTTCTTCTAGGGAACAAAAGTGACAGATAAAAGCCTTCGGTTCAAGCCTCAGGGGAAGGTATTATGTTTCTGAGCTTTGGGATAGACTTTGGGGACACATTTTGTGCTTGCTTCTCTCTGAGTGACTCAAAGAGAAACTGTAGCCGATCTTAAAAGCACAGCCTGAAATCTCTGAGATAACACTTGCTTTGTTACTCACAATATAATTAAGTGTAATTACATGTTAAGTGAAATTTCATCTCTGTGAAAGAACTGACTTTTATAATGACCAGATCTTCAAGTGAGAGTTGAATGTCTTTCAGTTTTGGAAAAAAGGAGATTTTTTTCTTCCAGGTTTTGATGGAATGTATGTCACAGTGTCTGTAACTGCCCGTGTACCATTCTGTGATTCATGGTGACAGGTGATAAGGGTCAATAATTCTTAAATTCAGTCCATTCAAAAATTATTGAATACATTTTTGCATTGGTGGAGTTTTATGAAATGTTAAGAGATTTATAAAAATGACATGTTTCCTTTTGGCCCTGTGCAAACATGCAGTAACATCATAGAAAGAATGACGTCAAGGGATTCCTTCCTGATTTCTATGAATTTGAAACAAATATTTGTCTAACACTGGGCAAAGCACTGTGGGGGTAGAGTGTACTATCTTGTTCAACCGTATCCTTGAGCCTGGTGTCATCAAAATGTGAAAATATGTCCATAAAGAACATTTTTTCCCATTTACCCGAGTGAGACCACCACCGAGTATTAAAGGGCTTATTTTCCCCCCTAATCCAGCTTCAGCACACACTGCAGTGATTAAGTGAACCAAAAGATTCCATGCACAGTGATGTTTTATACAGTGTAAATCAGACTGGAGGTGGCCCCAAGGCTCCTGTGAGGAGGTAATGAACCACAGAGGCCTGATGCCCTCAAAATGAGCTCAGAGGTTTTTTCTTTTCTAAGATCATCTCTTAGTCAAGAGATATGTTTTATCAAGTGCTGTTAGGTACTATGATACATGTGTAGAAGTGCGTGTGTGAGTGTCTGTGTGTGTGTGTGTGTGTGTTTGTGTATGAGAGTCTTTTTTCTCTTTTCATTTCTTGTATTTTCCCCCCCCACAGATATTTTCCTTAAAAGTTTCCCTGTGCAACCAAAAGAGCTCAAGGACAAACTGTTCATTGTTAATGAGGCAGAGGGAGGCCTTTCAGATGAGCAAATTGCCTCCCTGAGAAGGTAAAGGTCAAAATCATCCCCAGTGTTTTGATAAAAACCATTTGTGTGTTTGACCCCTGAAGACTCACTGAAAAAGCAGTGTGCTAGGCATCTATTGGTGCTTTACCCGGTATACTTAGTGTGGGCTTTATTTTCGAAGGCAAATGGTTCTCCAATCCATACCTAGCAAAGTATACAGAGACTTGTGGAGATTCTACAAAAGAGAAATTTGTTATTTTAATCAACCATAATATCTTTTTTCATCATCAAAGCTGAAAAGACGCTGCCCTGAATACCATCACAAACCAGCAAATCCATGGCTATTTCCAAGTTTTTTAGACATATTCAAGTCTGGATGAACCAGGCTTTTCAGTACTCCTGTCCAGTTTGAGTCTCAGTAAGGTCTCACTAGGACGGTCAACATGAAAGAGTCCTCACAACTGAACTCTTAACAGTCAGGGGTTTACAAGGAAAAAATACCTCTGTATGTGTGTGTGTGTGTGTGTGTGTGTGTGTGAATGTGACTCGTGACTACAACTTGTGTGTGTGTGTGAGGGGGGTTGTTTAATGAAGTGTGTTGAGTCTTAACGTCAGACTACAGTCAGTTGAAGCATTGATGCTCGGGGAGATGAAGGACAAGGTGTAACCTCTGGAGAATGCTAATGCTAAAGAGCACATGCCAGAAGCTTTTATCAGAGCAGCTCCAGAATGAAACTTTTAGCAGTTTACATCAGAAGAGATGGACACTACTGAGTTGCCTGAAGGGGATACGAAAACGAAAGCTAGAAAAGCATTTTTTTTTCTGAGCTCACCTCTGGGTCAGTGGAAGGAAGGAAGTGACTCGAGCTAGTCTTCAGGCAGAAGAGTAATGATCTAATGTCTCTAAAGTAGGATTTATATTGGTTTTGCCAAACACTATGTTTATTTTAATGCAGTCTTGTGTACGCCTTTGGAATACAATCTTAATGGCATCGCTTCCCCACAGGGGGGTTGCAATATTAATGGGAGGTGGCTCCAGTCATTCTAACAGTGCATCCTCTCACCCCCCAGGCTCATAAAATAGTGAACATCTTTGGTTTTAGATTTAAAACGCACTAAAATGGCTTGAGATGGCTCCATTTTTAAGGCGAAGAGTTCAAACCCAGCGCGTCTCAAAGACCAGTCAAAAGCACCATGGCCTCTTGGCTTTGTATCCAGTCTAATTCGACCCATCAGAAGTACTTGGCTTTTAAACTTCCTTCCATTCTTCAGACCACTCGAAATCGGCTTTGAGTATCCGTCCTCAGAGAGAGAGAAAAAGAAACAGAGAGGGGAGAAATGTCAAGGAGCACAGAGAAAGAGAGAGAGAGAGAGAGAGAGAGAGAGAGAGAGAGAGAACAAGTGTGGTTATTACAGTGGGGATGACTTGAAGTGTTGTGAAACAAGACGAGCAAGTCACAGTGCCAATCTGGTACCTAAAGCCGTTTGGGGTCTTTTAATTTCTCCAGACTGCATTTCACACCAGTGCATACTTCATCCTTTCATTAGTCCAGCATCAGTCCTTCTCCAACCATTAAGATGTCAGTTGATAGCAAAGCCAGCCCCCCCACTAGAGTTTTAACTGTTAAAGGCTGTGAATTTCATAAAGGAAAACAGCAGTTTCCAAAGCAGTCATCTACTCCACTTTAGTAAAAAAAAAAAAAGAAAAAAGAAAAAGAAAAATAGCATCCTTTAGGGTAATAGCACTGTCATATAAAGATACATGGCCTTGGATTACCAGAAACAATGATATATACATTGCAATTGTGTTTTCTTTTTCTTTCTTAAATTAAGTGCTGTTTTATAGCTGCTGTGATAATATACCAGGATTATTTTGGGCAAGAACAAATTCATAACACTTTGAGATAAAAGTACAACTACATTATGTTGTTAAAGGAGCTGTTGTGTAACCACAGCGACAAAAAGCACATTGTTAACTAAACTAAAAATGACCTTTTGTTGCATTGCAGATATGTACCTACATCAGATGATGTTGAGATGTATAAATCTTATAAGGGGGATGTGAGTGAGTTGCATGTCGTGGACCGGTACATGTTGGAGGTAAGACTCAAACTGTGCTTTGAAACAGTGTGTAATTAGCACATTGTTAATTAACAGATGCAAACGATACAAGCTTTTGTTAGTACTTACTGATTCCATGGCATTGTTATTGAGAACTCAATTCTAATCATTATTTTTGTATAGCAATCAGTAAATATTAACCATATAAAGCAGTCCAATTGGAGCTAGCACTACTTGTGCTAGAACTAACAGCAGATGATCAAAATAATGACAAATTGTTTCGCTTGTTAACAGACAGAATGAAGCAGACTGGAGCTAACTGCCAGAAATGTACCAAATGCCTTAGTAAAATAACTGAAACATTTTGACAGACTGTTTTGATAAGTAGCAGTGGAATGTGTGGGACATTGTCCAGTGAACTGGTGGACTGTTAGACAGCAAGAACCTCTAGTGTGATTAGGAGCACAGTACAGGAACCTGTAAGGGTTTACTGTCTGGTATTTGTCCCATTCAAAGCACACTGTCCCTCCCTTCATCTATCCTTTCACAATATCTCTCCCTTTCACTCTCCCTCAGTTATTTCTCTCTGGCGGAGTTCTCCAAAAGCAAGCAGGGCACATTCAACATCTCATTTCCACTCACTGGATTCCTGTCTACCCATATTCATAGGGCTACACAACTCAGAGAAAAGATGCATTGAGTAAAAGCTAATGCACTCTTTCTTACACTGCACTGGTGGTGTGTGCCACAGTCCTTCACATTCACTGACTCAACAGGAATTGTGACTCATCCCCTTTGTCTTTCACTCAAAAGAGGTTTAGCTTGTCTGGGGCACATTCTCACACACACACACACACACACACACACACACACGCACGCGCACACACAGACACACACACACTCATCACGCACATCATCTGTGGCTGTCGGTGGACAGAAGGGGTGACAGATGTGACATCCGTGTGGTATTTGCCATTTGTTTTTGCACCTTTCTGTGTTTTAGAGAATGTAGTGTCGCCTCCAGTGTGTGTGTGTGTGTGTGTGTGTGTGTGTGTGTGTGTGTGTGTGTGTGTGTGTGCATGTGTGTGTGTGTGTGTGTGTGTGTGCTGGAGAGATGGATTGGTTGGAATTGACTTCAGTTAAAGAGTGATTTATTAGAGGTCAGCTCAGGCCTCAGGGTTCAGTGGTCAGAGCGGCAGATCGTAGCAAGGATGTCAGGCCTTTGGTTCTCTGTAGTAAACCAGCCTACAGACAGCTCCTCACTGCTCTCTTACAGAATGGCCCTCACTGCTCTCTTATAGAATGGGCTCACTGCTCTCTTACAGAATGGCCCTCACTGCTCTCTTACAGAATGGCCCTCACTGCTCTCTTACAGAATGGGGGAGAATGGGGTCCTCTTTCTCTTTCTCTTTCTCTTTCTCTTTCTCTTTCTCTTTCTCTTTCTCATTCTCTTTCTCTTTCTCTTTCTCTTTCTCTTACTCTTTCTCTTTCTATTACTCTTTCTCTTTTTCTTTCTCTATATCTTTCTCTATGTCTTTCTTTATCTCTGTCTCTGTCTCTGTCTCTGTCTCTGTCTCTGCCCCTCTCTGTCTGTTTCTAACTCTGTCCTCAGCTAACAGGCTTTTGGTTAAATCCACCTAATATACTGCACTCAGTTGGTGTACCACTGTGTGTATGTGTATGTGTGTGTGTCTGTTTGTGTATACCATGCTTTTGTGATGTTGTATCTAGACTAAATAACCCCACGATGATATAAACATCTGACAAGTTTTATTTTATGGGGCTTTAAAACCTGGTGAAACTAAATTTGTCTCAAAATTTTATTTTGGTTAAATTTCATATTCTTTAGTTCAGACAATGAAAGTGGGAGTCAATGAAAGTTCCCCACTAAAATAAAAATATGTGTGTGAGTGTGTCTGTGTGTGCTTATGCACAGTCAGTGAAAAGTATTTGTTTGTGACTGATTGTGTATGTTTGTTCCTATGAGATGCACAGGTATACGTGCATTAATCTACTATTGTGTGTGTGTGTGTGGGGGGGGGGTATTGTGTGTGTGTGATTGCTGCGTTTGACTGTGAGCTTCTGTCCTACAGTATCTACCATGTGTTCCATGTGAAATTTTCACTCACACAGACACAGTTCACACTGCACTCAAAATATCACATGAAAACAACATCATTCATTAACATTCCTGTTAGCCTAATGCATTTCAAAGATACCTTGAAGTGTAAATTGTAATTTTGCATTGTATCTGCTGTACGGTGAACTCTTGTGGGACAGACAGGTTTTGTTACAATGTTAGAGGTGTTTTTTTTTCAAAAACTTTCATTTGATCTCACAGAAAATACCGTTAAATAAAAATGCTGATGTACCACCTGCTGCATACATCATCACTGCCACCTGCTCAGACCTGTTTTCTGTGTGTGTGTGTGTGTGTGTGATGCTGTTGACAAATTGCAGTATTGCTCATCAGTCTCACCTCTTCTTCATTAATGTACATGCACAGCAATATAATTAATGTGTGTATGTGGATCTCTACATAGACTGTGTCTGCAGGCCTCTGTGTGTCAGCTGAACTGGTCTGTATTGAACTGGCTAAACTGGCATGTATTATTTCTTCCTCAGATGTGTAACATCCCCTATCTGAGCACTCGACTGGACCTGCTGTTGACCCTGAGGGAACTGCCAATCAGCATGGAGGATCTGGAACCGGTCAGATTTTATACCTACCTGTCAACCAAACGCTGCTCTCTCTCTCTCTCTCTCTCTCTCTCTCTCTCTCTCTCTCTCTCTCCGTCTCTCTCTCTCTCTCTCTCTCTCTCTCTCTCTCCGTCTCTCTCTCCCTGGACTGTACCTGTATTGCTGTCTGCCAGTGTTGTTCCCCACTCTATATATCATTTCATTTACTGCAGATTTGGGAGTGACAGCTCCTAGGATGCAAGCCCTTTTCTTACTACGTAATGAAGAGGTAGTGGTATGTGTGTATGTGCATGCTAGTTTGTGTGTGTGCACGCGCGTGTATTTGTGTGTATGGGTGTAAGTGTGTGCGAGAGAGAGAGAGAGAGAGAGAGAGAGAAGGAGAGAGAGAGGCAGAAGCAAGTGAGTGAGTGTGTAAGTGCATACACCTCTAATAATAAACAATGTGTTTATCTTTGCACTAATTACTGAGTCTGTGTGTGTGTGTGTGTTAGTGTGTGTTTGTATGGTTGCATGTTTGTGTGTGCATGAGTGAGATCTTCACTGCAGTATGCAGCATCACTTATAATGATTGACAGCTGATTCATAATTCAGAATTGAAAAGTTTGGTCATTGCAGAGAGAAGAAAAAACACAGCCTTATGCGAAGTCAATTTATCTCTCAGTTTCCCAAGAGGAAATCGCTTTTTAAGCAAAGGTGGCTTCTGGGGCAAATGACTGGAGAGAAAGAAAGCAAGGGGGAAAAAAGAGAACAGCAAGGAGACAGAATAAAAAGCTCATTCACTAATGCAGAAAGATAATCATAGTCGACAGCTGGGTGTGGAAAAAGAAATGAAATGGACTTTAAGGGCTAAAAAAAAAGAAAAAATAGCATTAATACAGGAGAGCATGAGAGCTTTCTGCTTAAGAATTTGCACTTACGCGTGGGGATGGGAAGGAGAAATGGAGTCTGCAGTCTTGGCCAAAAAAAGACGTCTATTAGGCAAAGAGAAGGTGGAATAAGCTGTCAGCGGAAGTTTGACCAGAGAGGCACTTTGACAAAGCCCTCACCCCAAAACAAATGCAAAGAACTCATCTGCATACCACTCCAATTTTGCCCTTCCATTTCCAGTTACTCTGCTTTATTTTAGCCACTAGGCACTTACCAATTTCTCTCATTTTCTGTTCTCTGTCGTGCTTGTGGGTTTTTTTTTTTGCCAAAGCAGTCGTACTTAATGGTGCTTTGATTGAAAGAAAGTAGAGTGTTGAAGTAAGGAAAGATATGGAGTTACTGAGAATAGATCTCTTTACTCAAGCAGGCAAGCAGTGGATGAATTGAAAGGAGTTTTATGTCAAGCGCTGTGTGTGTGTGTGTGTGCGTGGTCGTGTGTGTGTATGAGTGACTGCAGATTTGTTTAGGGTTACAGGTCATTTAATGGACACACTGTACTCTTGACTCAGCAGAAGGAGTCAAGGAAAAGCCACCATTTTACCATTTTAGCCCCAGGGACAGCATCTCAACAGACTCTTACACTCATCCCATTGGCTCTCTCTGCCTCTCTCTCTCTTTCTCTCTCTCTCTCTCTCTCTTTCTCTCTCTCTTTGTCTGTCTCTCTGCCCAACTCTCTCTCTCTCTCGTTTCCCCTCTTTCTGTCCCCTTTCTCTCCCCATCTATCTATCTATCTATCTATCTATCTATCTATCTATCTATCTATCTATCTATCTATCTATCTATCTATCTATCTATCTGTCTATCTATCTATCTGTCTATCTGTCTATCTATCTATCTATCTATCTATCTATCTATCTATCTATCTATCTATCTGTTGTGTGCCATATTGATGTTATGACAGAGACATTGACCTCAGCAGTCACTCGAGTATTTCACAGAATGCAGATGTGTGTGTGTGTGTGTGTGTATGTGTGTATTTTCTGGTGTGTATATGACAGTTTCTTTGTACTGCAGTGCCCTTTCCTATAATTAGTGGATTATCTAATACTAACATTGAGAGGCAGATGTGTGTGTGTGTTGGACACAGAGTGCTGTGTGTTTTCTGGATGAGAGAAAATGAAGGAGCTGATGAGAGGGTCATTTATGGTGAATGCTGCTATGGCTAATAATAAACTGAGCACTGAGGAAATAGATTCAAGATTCAAGATTCAAGAGTTTTATTGTCATGTGCACAGCAAAACAGGCAGTTGCACTGTACAATGAAATTCTTACTTTGCTCATCCTCCGTTACCAGACGAGTGTGAATAGACAATATATAAATAAGTAAAAAAAAATCTTATATGGAGACGATATAAATAGTAAAAGAACTTATAGAAAAACAAGAGAAGTGAGGTAGATGAATGTGCAATGTCGCAGTACATGCACAGTATGTGCAAGGGGGCAGAGAGCAGCAGTCATAAAGTGCATTGTGCAATATTACATGATGACAGTGGTGGGACAGCAGCACTAACAGCTGTCTTGTGTCTGCAGAGTTTAGTGTTCGTTAAGTAGGTTCGTTAAGTAATATTAGGTGCAGACAGAGTCAAGAGGTCAACAGTTCAGCTGGTAAACTTGTTGTGGAGTCGTTTGTAATGAGTAATAGATTCAATTCCATAAACAGGGTGGAGGTGTAAAAACCAGCATTGTCATGGTGTGGACTCCTGTATGGGGATATAAAACAGTTGGCCAGAGCACACTTTGAAATCCACAGCAGGTGCAGTTGCTCTGTAAAGACTGTACCAGAATAAAAGAAGGTGTTGGGTCTTTTTGTATGCTGGGTGAACTCTAAATCCCGAGGATTGGCTCGCATGCTGAAGTCTGGAAGCCTGGGACGTTACGGCGGATTCGCCTCCTGGCTGACGAGCTGAGATGCTCCCTGGGAGAAAATAGGAGAGACTTCGTTCCTAGGAACGCTGGAGAGCTCTTCAGACACCATTGGCTCTTGTCTCAAAGTCATCTCGGGAATAATTCATTTCCAATACTGCTGCAAGCCTTGTTCATAGAGAAAGAACATGTCAGTGTTAGAGGATCTGAACAGGAAAAAGGGAGAAAAAAAAGGAAGAGGAAATTA